>NC_068987.1:26786348-26791527 GCF_001194135.2 Octopus bimaculoides | reverse complement strand
TATATATATATATATATATATATATATATATATGTGTGTGTGTGTGTGTGTGTGTGTGTGCTCGTGTATTATGTGTTCCATTGGCCTTGATATCTCTCCATAATCTTGATTGTTTGATGTAAACGCTCACCATGTCCATCGCTCACGTCTCCGAGATTGAGATGGCTATTGAGGATGCGAAGCTTTATGCACATCTTGCAGCTTAAAAGATGAAAGCTATCAAGTAATGTATACAACCACAGATCCTTGTAGTTTGCAGCCTTTTCACTCCCCACAAATTCCTTTCGCAACAGTTACAAATGAATCCCATCTTCTTTTTTCTATGTCAGCCATCAAGCTCGAGAAATTCTGGCATTCCGTTAACTTTCTGATTTGTGGCCAATGTAATGAGCATAAGGATGTTAATAACAATAAAAGCATTAACAACAATTATCCTATCCACAATAGGCACAAGGCCTGAAATTTGGAGCCTAGTCGATAACATTGACATCAATACTCAACTGGTACTAAATTTACCGACAGGGAAATAATGAAAAGCAAAGTCGACTTCGGCGGAATTTGAACTCAGAACATACAGACACGCAATGCCGTTAAACAGATTGCCCGACGTGCTAACGATTTTGCCAACTCGCCGCCTTAATAGATTTATACTATAATGGAGAAAGCTACTTATTTATTAGGTATGTCACGATTACTAAAAGTACAAAGAGAAACCAATTATTAAAGGGTTGACCGTCTGAGAATATTTTTTATAAATTCATGTTCTTATAAATTCATTTCTTATAATTTCAATTGCTCAAGTTTATTGAATTTTTGAACTCCAATCTCTCACAAATTTAAATATGCATTGCATTCACTGCAGAGTGTTCCATTTTCATCTGAAAAGCCCGTCACATTCTCTTTTAAGTTTTAATTCGCAATTAATGTATATGTAATGTAAACATATTATTTATTGAATGAAACTTTTTGAAATACCCGTATCATTTTTGAACGCGGAATAGCTTTGATGAGAGTATAGAAATTTGGGTAATTACTATAAGAAGACGAAGATAAAAAAACAAAGAGTTACTTACAAGTACTCGTAACTTGCATCCTATTTACAATTTCCAAACACAAATTCAACAGTGACAAACACACACACACACACACACATCGCCATCGGTTAGGAATCTCAGACATCGATATTTCTAGTTTTTTTACTCTTGTCAATGAGATGTACCTAAGAAAGGCAACTCGAACTTAATACAGCTGTAGCTTTATATATATTCAGTTAACACGTTGCCCGATCAAATTAAATAACGAAGCATTGGCGCAATGCTGTTTTTAGGTATGAGCAGAATTTAGGTTAGTTGAAATGTTTGTCACATATTTCAACTGCTAAAAGGCAAATACACTGCAGTAATCGTGGAGGAAATATGCCTCTCGTGGTAAAAAGGTGTGAAAACACCCAATGCGTTCAATGTCGCAACCTGTTAGGAATCTCAGACATCGATGTTTCGAATTTTTTACTCTTGTCAATGGGATGTACCCAAGAGAGGCAACTCTGAACGAAGTTAATAAAGATCTAGCTTTATATATAATTCGATCAATACGTTGACATCTAGTATCAGTTATATGTCCGATTTAAAAGTAGTTTGATTCGGTCCTCCATCTAAGAAGATGTGAAGAAAGAATTGTAATTCCGAAATATCATCGGACTATAGATAACCAAACTACAACAGGTATATAGTCCATTTTTTGTTTTATAGTGCATTGTTTTACCATTCTAGACTTTTTATTCTTTACAAACAATACACAATGCTTCAAGCGAACTACAATACTCTCCTAATAATAACAATAATAATAATAATAATACTAATAATAATAATACTAATAATAATAATAATAATAATACTAATAATAATAATACTAATAATAATAATAATAATAATACTAATAATAATAATAATAATAATAATAATAATAATAATAATAATAATAATAATAATAATAATTGTAGGTTAGCCCGAGAGGAAAATTAGCAAAGAACATCTTCATGGGAATAAATCTGAGTTGAATGGCAGCCCCCTGTATATGGTCTAGATAAAAAAAAAAACATTGGTAGTTGTGACAACTCACCAACACAGTCCTCTTCATGTGAGCCGAACCCCTAAGGAAGGTCTCTCACGCGGAAAGTATTGCATGGGGAGAAAGGGGAACCTAGTCGTTATCCAAATACTGCTACATATAAAGTGGAATAAAAAAGGACAATAGAGCTATAAAGGAATGCTATTACAGAACCGAGACTACTAAAATATGATACCGGAAAAGAATGAAAAGAATGCGTAAATTTGAACAGAGAAAAGCATGTACCCTATCGAGGGACCAAGCTGAACTTGAAGAACAAAATGCAGAACAAGAACAGGGATAAGCAGAGGGACCAATAAATTCCTATAAATGAAACAGCAGCACGAATAAAAGTAAATTTTACTTCGTTGATAGAAAGACTGTTACAGATTAAGAAGATTACAACTACACCGGAATGATGTGGGAAATAGCGAAACAAAGAGGCTATCATCTCTGAGAAGAATCAAAAGAGGAGAACTACACGAAGTAGTGAAAAAGAAGGAGAAACTGTTAGCGAAAATTTACATCGAAAACATGACAGAACTAACCGACATTATATACTGCGCAACGTGTATCGCTGTTTAACTCTTTGAGTTAAAAGCCAAAGAAAAATATAGGACAAAGCCCCATGGTGGGAACGAAGGCTTGAGAACTAATCTGAGCAGCTCAAATGAGACCTTGGATGGATAGTTGAAATAATAAAAAAAGATTTTAGAGAATGATTGAGTAGGTACAAAGTTCAAAGAAGTACAATATAAGATAAAAAGTACTGCATGTTGTTTAAGATGAGCTAAGACAAAATATCAAAGCAGTGGCGATAAAAAGAAAAGGTGATATTAACCGAGAATAAATCAGTTTCAGGACAACGAAAGAAAATTCTCCAAATAGCTGAACAAACAATAAAGATGATCATCAGGACTCTTCAAGGAAGCGCCCCAATATGTTGTCGAGGTGTTTTCGTCCCCGCAACTTGGCGATTCGACATAAGGTACCAGCAGAATAAGTACATAGTTTTACCCACAAGTACTGGTGTATGTTCGTTCGAGAAAAACCCGATAAGTCTGTGTAGTCCGACATGGACGGAAGTTTCAATGACTGAAACAAGTAAAGTTAAAATGTGTTTGTGTGTGTGTGTGTGTGTGTGTGTGTGTGTGTGTGTGTGTGTGTGTGTGTGTGTGTGTGTGTGTGTGTCTGTTTGTCTGTGTCTGTCTGTGTGTGCGCGTGTACGTATATGTGTGTTGTTTGTACGTTCGCACTCTCCTGGAAACACAGAATTCAGGAAAATTAAGCTGGTCAACAGCGGGAAAAATTGTTTTAATTGTGAACTATATAGTGTGAGGTAACGTAAGTCCTACTCATTCGAACCTTGCCCTCCACAGAGAAAGTGAGAAAAAATATTTTGTGCGTGATATTAGCGCATTGAAACCTGAAAAATTAGTTATAAATTTCTGCAAATATGTGTAGAGAAGTGAAAGATAAGGGAGTGGTACGTCACTTGGTGCTTCACTCAATGTGCTTTTCAATACGAATTTTTCAAAGGAAAATGTTTCTCCCAAGACAAAAATAAAAGCGATAAACAGCAAAGGATTTTCAAGTGTTAGGCACTGGAACGTGTTAAACGTAAAAGACTTTCTCACATTCCCGAGCGTCAAACTAATACACCTGTGTGTGTGTGAGTGTGTGTGTGTGTGTGTGAGTGTGTGTGTGTGTGTGTGAGTGTGTTGTTGTTATTATTATTATTATTACCATTATTATTATTATTATTATTATTATTATTATTATTATTATTATTATTATTGGTGTTGTTGTTGTTGTTATTGTTGTTGTTGTTGTTGTTATATGCCTCGGCGATTCATGTATTTGTATTAAATTAATTCCAGCTTGGGAAGCCAAACACAACAGCGAACGTATTTCGGATATACATAGAAACAGATATTCCAGCTGCTGATCGAGCTTCCGTGTTTCTATCATTAATGAAACAAAATCACTCTGAGCCACTGCATTTGATAGCTTCATGGCGTCTGTCAAATTTAGGGTCGATGTATCAATATTTTAACTCGCAAAGTCAATAGGAAAAAATTTTTCTCCAAGACAAAATCTTGCAGCGAATGACTCTCACCTCCAAGTGAACAATGGCTTATAAAATAGGATTCTATACACTTCAGTTCTTCTCATATTCCTTCTGTCACGCACTCTCTCTTTCTCTCTCTCTCTCTCACACATACTCTCTCCCCCTATTTCCCTCTCTCTCTCTGTATGTATTTTTAATCATGTGTGCACAAACAGAAGCACACTAACATACATACATACATACATACATACATACATACATACATACATACATTCATACATACTAAAATACATGCATATATATATTTATACGTTTGATTTCAAAAGTTGGTACAGAGTCTGCAGTATATGAGGCGCGGGGGAAGCCGATATATGAATATCATTACTTCACTGCTACTTATTTTATCGTCTCCTCGGCAAGGTCAACCTCGGAGGAATTTGAATCCGGAACATAAAGGCGGACGAAATGCCACTAAGCATTTTCCCCGGCGTCCTAAGAGTTCTGCCAGCTCGCCGCATCGCACACACACACACACACACACACACACACACACACACACACATATTCTTATACGCGCTTATAAACATACATATATGGACGTAGGTGACCATATTTATTAATCCATCGTAATTTTTAATAACTTCAATATTGTTGCTGTTTTGTATTTGCGAGTTTTATTTCGCATTGTCGGATACCAAATATATTCTTAATTGTATATCAAAATCCAGGAAATAAACAAATAGTTTGCAAGCGTTGTCATATCTCGAGTTGTGTGCAATAAATCCATTTGCACATTCCTGTATAGTATGACAAATGTTTCCAATAAATAATAAATATTGAATCTTCACAAGGACCAATAGTAATTAATTAACAACGATAAGACAATAGCCAAATTCATGTCCATTAAATTTACATGCATAAAGCAATGCAACTACATCTTAATTAATTAGCATTTAAATAAATATATTTCTATGAGCGTATATATATATATATACATATATA
>NC_068987.1:26778978-26786173 GCF_001194135.2 Octopus bimaculoides | reverse complement strand
TGTATGTATGTATAAAAGTATCCACCATCAGCTATAGGCGTTTAGATATTTTCATCGTGATTACAAATATTGATTTTTATCATAAGTGCAGTTAACTACAGTTCGACAGACCATGTCCTTTATATAATGATAACTTCAGAATTATAATGTTTCCAAAATCGTTAAGGTACATAACTCGTAGGCATCAGGCGTTAGGTATGTCTTGTTAATAACGCAATGAGAAGGACAATTTAATATTACTAATAATAAAGAAAATATAACAAAGAATAGATATAGAACGAAAAGTAAGCAATATCTACAGTCAGATAAATATGATATGACCGAGTTATGTAATAGCAGTGTTTCTCATACTGTCTGCATTTGCCGAACGGTCACAAAGAGAGATTTAGTTATCAAATTGAGGCCAGACATATACATGCATCTTTTCCTTTTTGTGTTGGGTATATTCTTCTTTTGCATGCTGTTCAATACTCATCTTCGAATCCCTTTTGCATGAGTTAATACTGTTTTTTATATATATATAGTTAAACCCTCTGCATAGATTTGCATGCGGAAATTAAAGATAAACTACCGGAAACATCATGAGCCAAACCAACGTTGGTTTGTGAAATTTTGATATCCGTAAGACACTGGTTACATTTAGTGTGAAGTTAATTTGTCTCCTGTGCTATTCCTCGTTTTTTCTTTTTTTTTTTATCTTAATGTGCGTGCTCCTTCCAACGACGATTATATCGAACGCAGTTACTAAAACGTCTTGTTTATAGCAGCTTTACAAATGCCAAAATAAATTAATATTTAAATCAGGAAGCCCTCGGTAGCTCTATCCACATGGCTTGTGGTTTATATCATAATAATGTGTGTATGTGTGGGTGTCTGGGTATATGTCTTTGTATGTGTTCGTTTCCCTGTGTGTGTGTATGTGAGTGTGTGTGTTTGTGTGTGTGGGTGTGTGAGAGAGAGAGAGATTGTCTATGAAGAAGAACAACTATATATTTCCCATCTTATTTACTATTATGTGCTAGGAGTTCTTTAAATCACCTCATTTCTTAACTGAGGTGGTTTGCAGGAAGCTAAACTTAGATAACATTTATTTCGCAAAGGCAAATTGTTTCCGCTTTCATTAATATGTATGATTCTAACACGGTAGGCTTCCTATTCTTAACAGAGCAATGCGACTGAAATGATAACACAAACACTTAATACAATGTAGAGAAAATTTATACGCAGAAACACACAAACATACAAAACATATTACATATACAAAGGAGATATACATACGTAAATATATCTGTGCTAAGTATATCGGGGCAGGTGTGATTGTATGGTAAGAAGCTTGCTTCGCAATGATAGTGTCCCGGGTTCAATACCACTGCAAGTCCCAGGCTTTAAAAACAGATGGACCGAGTCGATTCTTTCGACTAAGGATTTCTTGAGGTGGTGTCTAATTACTGATACAGCTAAACATAAAAGACACACATACATATTTATGTGTATATCATTTATATTGACATTTATATATATGTATATATGTGTGTGTGCGTGTGCGCGCGCGTCTGTACTATATAAATGAGAGCGTATGTGTGTATATCACCGAAAGGCTCCCAAGCGTAAGACAGATTTGATTTTCGAAATCTGCGTCCCGAGGAGAATGTTTCCGATAAATAGTCATATAGTTTGATATGGGAAATAACTGAGCTGTAGATTACGAAATCTCCTTCTGTCTATCTTTCATGTCTGTGTATTGCTTTTTTTCAGCTTCCCCTTTCTACATATGTTTACCACATTCTTTCAGTCCTTTTCTGTAGTTACATCGCTCACGCTTGTGTGTGTGTTAACATATATGTGAGTGTCTGTGTGCGTATGTGTGTGTGCCTGCGTGTTAGTGTGTGTGTATATGCATGCGTTTAAAGAATTTCATTAACGCGACAGTGTCGAAGGACTCTCCAAATGGATATGTGTGTGTGCGTGTGTGTATACACGCACATATAGATAACTGGACACTTCAAATATAATAAATCTTTTCGTTTATCAAGTATAAAAATTTTAATACTTCTTGGAAAAGGTTTTTTTTTAAAATTAGATTTGATAATTGTATCCCTTCGAATGGCCATCATTTCGTTCTTTACACTGATGACTACTTTGTAAATAGTGTTTGATTACCATTTGTAATGTATCTTGGTTTATTCCTACAATTTTGTTCCCTTCAATTGCCGGATGGTCCGAGGTTTGTTAGATATTTCCACAAGAAAAGTCTGGAGCCATTTTAATCAGGTGCGTGTGAGCGCCAATTGAATTTATAGTTTCTTTATCTGAACAGCTTACACTAACCGTATAGTATTAATCTGCAGGCATCATTTCCTGAGCTCGCTACACTTCATATGGGAATAAATTCCTTTTCTTTTTAATCTTCTGCATTGAACTTCGCTATATGCCCAGCTGCAGGTAGTGTCTTCGAGTTGATTTTGTAGGCTCTTCTTCAATATTCCACTGTACACGCTGAATATTGTCTTCTGAGACCTCCATGAATGTGCCCGTCACACATATTAGGTTGCCAAGAAAGTTCTTGCGGAATTGTTAATTTTGGTTTTAGCTGATATATTTTCAAATTAATTTTCGTTAAATTACTTTGACTTCATATCATTTTAAAGCCCGTTTTTCGCTCTATCTAATCGCGTTACTCTTTTTCTTTTTGAAAAATTAAGCCATTTTTTTCTGGAACGTTCAATACAACATGTACAGAAAGCAAATTCGCACAATTTTCTTATTTCAGCTCAAGCGAAGCCGAAAAGCTGCTGAAACAGCTCTCAATGCGTTTGGCTCAGATACCACTAATGAACGTACAACACAATGGTTGTTCAAGAAATTTCGAAGCAAAGACGAGTCTTGAAGATGATAAGCGAAGTGCTCGGCCATCAGAATTTGACAACGATCAACTAAGAGCCTTAGTTGAAGCCACTCCACGCGCAACTGTTCGAGAATTAGACGTAACGCATACGACAATTTCCAACCATCTGAAAGAGATTGGAAAAACAAAAATACTTGCGAAATGGGTGCCGCATGAATTGAACGACAACGAAAAAAAAAAAAAACGCCGTTTTGAAGTGTTGTTTTCCATTCTTTTACGCAACAAGAACAACCCGTTTCTCGACTGGATTGTGACTTGCGATGAATGGTGGATACTTTACGACAACCGGCGATGATCAGTTCAGTGGTTGGACGCTGACGAATCTCCACGGCACTTCCCGAAGCCAAAGTTGCACCAAAAGAAGGACATGGTGACTGTTTGGTGGTCTACGGCCGGTCTCATCCATCACATCTTTTTGGATCCAGGCGAAACCATTATTGCGGAGAAGTACTGTCAGCAAATGGATTAAATGCATAAGAAACTCCGACAAAAACAGCCAGCATTGGTTAATAGGAAAGGACCAATTCTTCTTCACGACAACGTTCGCCCGCACGTCGTACAACTGACCCTGCAGAAGTTCAACGAATTGGGCTACAAAACTCTGCCTCATCCGCTATACTCACCAGACCTTTCGCCTACCGATTACCACTTTTTCAAGCATCTCGACAACTTATTGCATGAGAAATGCTTCAAAAACCATGACGATACCAAACACACCTTCAACGACTTCATCGCCACCAGAACGCAGAGTGTTTACGCTACTGGCATAAATAAAATTGTTTCGCGTTGGCAAACGTGTGTTGATTCTCATGGTGTTTATTTCGATTAATAAAGTTTTGTTTGAGCCGAGATATGTGCATTTGAATTTAAAGGTTAAAAACCACAAGAACTTATGCGGTGGTTGATTAACCTGAAAATGTCAATGGTAAGCGGTTTGGGTTAGCAAAATTGATCGCTGATTTTTATTCATAAAATTTAATTATACTTACTTCTTGCTCTGTCAGCAATTTCTATGTTTATTTTCCCAAAATTACATGTCAATAATGAGACACAAAAAAAAATAAGAAAAGATTAATTGTAAAATATTTATTATAGTTTTAAATGGTTTAGTGACTTTTCGGCCACCTTGTATGTGGGTATGTGTGTGTGTGTGTGTGTGTTTGTGTGTGTGTGCGTGTGTGCGTGCGCGCTGATACATGTGAATGCGAGCGTGCGCGTCTGCGTGTGCGTGTGTATGTGTGTGTCTGTATGTCTATATGTGTCTGTGTGTGTGCGCGCGTGTTCAATTTATGGCACATATAACACAGGTCGGGTTTCATCCGATTCAAGTTCCGAAAAAATGAAGAAGCATTACTATTATATTACATATTTTTTCATACATTCTGCACCTGTAATTCAGATATTATTTGCTGTTTTCGCTCTGGAAGGAAGATAGTGACCATTACCCTTCAAAGCGCGTTTATGACAGCTGAAAGGGCAAGGAACGGTATCTGAAACCACAAAGTATTCCAAAGTCGTTCCCTTAATTCTTGCAACAAAGGAGAATCTGCTTAAGTTACCTAAAACTTCACTTATCGTGTGAAACGGGTGACGTATTAAATGTGGCACTCGATTAAGCCGGAGTGCCATTTGAACAGAGAACATAAAGAGCTGCAAAAATTTCGCAAGATATTTCTTTCGACGCTTTGATGATTTCAAACCTATGTCGACGCTGGAAGTGTCAAAGGCAAGTTCACTCAGATGGGATATAAAGCCAAGACAAAAGCAGTCAGAAAGACAACAAGGTATTTCTCATAACGACTCATTTACATAGCTGACATATATTGTGAATTTTATAAAGTAATGCTTGTATACGAACAACAATTCTAAATAATAGTGAGACATATGTCCTGAATGCAGAAGATACGCGAAGGCTTGAAAGGAATGAGGCTAGTAGTATTCGCTGGGTATATAATGTAAATGTACATGTGCGACAGAGTTTTAGTGTATTGAGAGAGAAGTTAATAGAAATTAGATGCAATGTGTAAGAGAGATGACTGCACTGGTTTGGTCATGTGATGTGGATGAATGCCAACGGCTCCATAATGAAGTGCCGTTCACTCAAAGTGGCTGGAATTCGTGTTGGAGGGAGACTCAGGAAGACATGGGGTGAAGTACTGAGGGCGATCTCATAGTGTTGAAACTTACAGATATGACAAAGGAACGCGATATTTGGCATCTTGATGTACATAAGTAGACATAACTTCCACAACAGAAGTGTTAAGACCGCATTCCCTGATAAGGGGGATTGGCGTGCAAGATTTCTGAGTCGATGTCACATAAAAAGCACTCGTACCACCGCCACGTAAGAGCTCTCTCGGTGGTGCGACATAAAATGTACTGAACACACACCGTAAAGTGTTTGACGTTAGGAAAGACATTCAGCCGTAGAAGCAAAGCCAAATTAGACTAGAATCTGATGCAGCTCTCCGGCTTACTACCTTTGGTTAAACTTTCCAACCATGTCAGCATAGAAAACCGACATTACAGGATGCCGCTGATGTATATATATATGTATATATATATATGTATATATATATATATATATATATATATGGAGAGAAAGAGAGAGAAAGAGAGAGACAGACGGAAAGAGGAGTTAGATGGACAACATAGATTGGTAGATTAGTTAAAGGGAAACAGAGAAACAGAAAGACAGAAAGACAGACATGCAGACAGCCTAACAGATGACAGACAGACAAGTAGACAGGCAAACAGACAGAAGGTTGGTAGGTAAGTAGGTAGGTATGTAGGTAGGTAGGTAGGCAGGTAGGTAGGTAGGTAGGTAGGCAGGTAGGCAGGTAGGTAGGTAGGTAGGTAGGTAGGTAGGTAGGAAGGGACGGTCGGACGGAGGGACGGAGTTTGGGAGGGATATATAAATATATACATACGTATACATACATTGAAATATGGCGACGAATAGTACTTTCAATAGAATTCGATCCAACAGTCTATGCTTTGAGTTAAAGTCATATGGAGGTCATATTTGCCTTTCCTACATTCGAGTAAGATACAAGTTATTAGTCTAGGGCAGAAGACGTATCTGGCAATTTGCCTTACGGTGTCTTTTCCGGTTTTGACGTTCTGAGAGAAACCTCTCGAGGCCACTGATGCCAATTTGATCCGTCTAAGTTGGCGACTTTTCACTTAGATAATATAGGAGCTGTTGAGAAGGGTGATTTCCATGCATGGATAACTGCCAGCCTTCCTCAAGAGTTGTTCCATGTCTAATTCTATAGTTGCGGAGGAATAATCAACTACGGATAACGCATTAACCTTCCTCCCGTAATATATTGGAATATATAACTGAGTGTATACATCCTGCAATATATAATATACTAAAAGATAATAAAATGTATAATAAAGTATATAAGAACACACAAATCTAGCCAGATATACATCACATCTATAAGTAAAAATATTTAAAATTGAATATATAATGCTGTACGTTACAAAACATGAAATGAAATATTTATGAAATAAGTATGGGAGTATTGAAAACTATTGTAGGATATATATTACAATGTATTGTAGAATATATATAATTAAAAATATATTAGAAATTTTCGTTTCATTTGTATTTTCAGATGGCTGCCAACAACAGAAATTCAAGATACAAGGGAAGAAGCAGCTGTTTTCATCACGAAAATTCTAGATTCTACTCGAGTCGGCTTAATTTAAGTAAATGTGAAGCTGTAATATCTATGCCTTCTCACTAAAGCAGCACAGAAGTAGGGAAGTCAACGACTTGAATTAGAATTTAAACAAATGTGTTCGAGTTAGTGAGATAAGAGTTTACATGAAAGCTAGGTAACCAACTATAATATTATGTCTATCTTTTTATTTATCTATCTATATATATGAACAAAGTAATCATTACATCAATTTAAAAATGCAGAGCAATCCTCAGATGCACAAGGACATAGAATTTAATTAAATTAGAACAGATGGACACATTAGTATAATTATACCTAAAATCTCTAAGAAATTAAGGAGGCAGACAGAGATCATCTTGCTTGAGCCACACCATGGAAGCTAAACAATAAAATATCAAAGAAGACTTTAATTGCTACTGATGTTATTCGTTTTTTTTTTTTTAGAATAGATTTATAGACTATCATATCAAAACTTGTATATCTAAAGATTAAGAGAATAAAGGGTATTATCTGTTAGGGATAGGGGTGAGAGAGCAGACGGAAATCATGGTTGGTATAGTCATAAACTCATGAAGTTTGGTAACTATATATATAT
>NC_068987.1:26773677-26776177 GCF_001194135.2 Octopus bimaculoides | reverse complement strand
AATTTAAAATACAGAATTATTTCGACACGTGGTCCTATCAAATGTGTATGACTTACTTAATATAGATTTGATAGTCCTACATGTCGTTTCTACAACTTTGATCTTAAGGACAGTTGTGCGTAGCATTTTCTTAAATACTTTACTTAATCGTTCATAGGTGTAGCGTTAACAAACAGTGTAACTTATTTTTATCATACCAGTGGGCTTGCAACTCAGCACCTGGAGGGGCAAGTCGATGCCTTTGAATAGCGTCGTGGGACGTTGGACGGAGGGCCCGGTTAAGTTTCTGGGAGTCTGATCTGGCCGAGACCTCCAGGTAGAAAAGAACTGGGCAGAGGTGTCGAGCTAGGTAACCCTCATAGTCAAAACCTGGTCTTGGCGGTGGCTATCCTTGAAAGGAGCGTGGAGGTGGCCAAAGCGTTTATAGCATCGGTCATCATTTACCACCTAACGGCCATTCCCTGTCCTGATTCGTGGTTGAGCAAATTGGAGAGACAAATCTTCCGCTTTTTGTGGAAGGGTTCGACTCCACTTGTGAGGCGTTCTATCTGCTGTCAGAAGCAGTTGAAAGGAGGACTAGTGATGCCTTGGCTGATGATGCACAAGAACGCGTTGATGTTGAGGCACCTCTGGTTTCTCCTGAATGGTCAATGGGTGTGGTCTCTGCTTGCGAAACGGATGTTTCCTAGGTTCAACAGTTTCGGTGGACGAGAAAGCTGGTTTCTTTGAAGATCGAGGTTGGGCACATGGTTTATGGAGTGCCGTAAGGCCCTCCTACTGTTCCGTCGCTCGAATAGTGCCAGCGGTTTTGGCACCACCGCATCTTTCTATAGCAGGTTGGTAGAGGCTGGAAACAATGATGCCCTGGGGGAGACCCTGGGTCTCGATGATAAGTAGTTTGACGATCTGTACCAAAGGACATTTGGGCCTGGGACTTTGGATAACTTCCAAAAATCTTTGTGGCCTGGCAATGTTATCGAGGAGCCTTACCCGTTCGCGATAAGCTCACCAGACACGGTCACGCCGGTCCTTCGGACTCTCCAAAATGCGAGCAGGAAAGGGAAACTGTCCTGCACGCTATTCAGTGTCCGGAAGTGTCAGAGGTGTGGACTTATGCGAAACACCTGTTGTCGGATTTAAGAGTACAGCTGTCGCCTGAGTCAATTTTAAAAACTGATCCGCCGGATTTCCTCACACAAGAAGGTAAGAATTACTTTCTTGCAGTAGTAACAATTGTGAAAGAGGCGATATAGAAGACGAGAATGAAAGGATTGGCGACAGGCAACTTCATCTCTGGTCTCGGGTTGGTTAGATTCTTCACCTTTCACCTGAAAAGGAAAGTGAGGTTGGAGAGAAGATGTCTGTTGCAGACGATGTTTAGTGACAGATGGATGCGTGTAGCAAGAATGCTGGGTGTGAACGTGCCATAAGGCTGAAGAAAGAGGTACCGGTAGCAGAACAGGGTTCGTGGGGTCGAAGCTTAACCCATTTTTATTATCTCATTGTGTGTTTGTAATTTTGTCTTTTATGTTGTATTTCATTCGATTTCATTATAATCGCATTTGAATTTTAAATTATACTCATCTGTGTTTCTGACCCCGATCAGGTTGTGCTGTTACTTCTATGTTAGCCCCCTGTGGGCAATAAAGAAACAAATTTCTTAGAACATGAAGTTATAAAAATATCTCCAGACGTTCAACCGCTTAATATTTATTTTCTTTTAGTACTTCTAGTAATTCATTCATACCTAATTGATAAGCATCTTTCTCCATTGAAGTATAATATATAATACTATATTATATTTACTTATAATTTATATACTTTCTTTGTGTAATTATGAATATATGAAAACTTTTGCATATAAATAAATAAATAGTTTCAATTCAGAACATGCAAAGCCACATTTAGAGAATAAATATTGACTTACACGTTTTATTGCCGTCTCTAAATTAAGTAAGACCCTGATACTTTATTCATTTATATATTGTTATTATTATATATTATTAAGATACCCGGTACTTCGTTTCGAACTAAATGTATTTTGATTAATATCATTTCAGATATATAGAAGCATATTTCTATAGTTGTAGATTCTCGTTACTTAATTATTTTGTTAGTTATAATTTTGTTTTTTCTAAATGTTTCTTGTTATGTATTTGAAAAGTTAACGCTCACGCTCCTAAGCATAGGAATTTGAATCAGTATTTTGCAATCTGGCCGTCCTTTTAGAAGGAATTTCCTGTGTCTTTCGAAACCAAACCCTGAAGAGGCTTGTATACATGGCTATGAATTATTTATAAATTAAATAATGTATACAAGACGAAACAAGATATTTGGTTTTTCGGGTTTTTTAATGATTTTTATATTATACTCGATCATATTTATAGTATATTATGTTATATTATAAAATTAATTAATTGTTAGATTATCAATTGAATCTCTCTATTTAATTTATTTTTCATATATGTATATATATATATATATATATATATATATATAT
>NC_068987.1:26764635-26772693 GCF_001194135.2 Octopus bimaculoides | reverse complement strand
ATGCTTAAATTGCTACGAATGAATCTGCCGTTTTATCAAACTTCCAGTTCTATGTATAAACAGTTATTATTTAATAATCCTCCTAGCGAAACACGCAATTCTTTGTGTAACATATGCGAGGAATATATATCCATTAATGTTAGAAAATGAAATAGTAAGTCTCATAAGTATGAAGTGTTTACAGCAAGAGTTCTGAGCCATGTTTTTTCTATGAACCCCTTTGATGTCTATTTTATTCTGGTGGACCCCCATGACCATTCGATGTTTAAAAACTAATTTTATAGAAATTATTTCAAAATTCCTATTTTGTTTTTCACACATTAACTTCTGTCGGTTGAACCATGTAAAAATTTAAAGAAATATGTTTTTTGTATTACATATCAATACTTACATCTAAAGCAAAATTGACTATATAGACCTTAGTTGAAAACCATTAATCTACAAGAAAGTGATGAGCTGATTGTTTGGGATTTAGAGCATGCAGTTAAAGAGAAGCAAATAAAGTTACAAAACTCAGTTAAGAACGGACAGTAAAATTTAGCTTCTTTGGAAACTAGTGATAATCTGTGTGGGCGGAAGTAGTACAAGTGAATTCTTATGATTAGTTGAATTAGTTCATATAAGAGATCGATAATATCAAATCTCTTGATTAGTGTAGAGTCTACTATTTTGTGATGTTGAGACAGAGATGTGAGTATGAGCAATTTTGTGCTTCGGCACGTAAATATGAATCGGATTGTAATTTAAAATTACAATAAAAAACACAAAAAAAATAAGGTCCCTGTTTAACCCCAGATCAGCACTGACCGAATAGAGCTACAGTCTAGGTATTCGAGTCTTAAAGTTTGATGGATTTTTGACAGCTATTTCTAGCAAGTCAAGGTATAACGTTGAAATCTCTCAGTTTGGGGTGTATATTAATGTAGCCTGAAATGAAGAAAAGAATATAATTTTCGATGAGTCCATTCCGCATAGTACATCAGCCCACATAACTCGTCTCTACTTCAGTTTAATATCAGTTTCTGGTTTGTAAACACAGTAGATGTACAACTGTCCATAAAATGTTAACGAAAAAATTATAAAAACATGAAAAGTATCTGTACGCAGTATCTTGTGCTATACGATAGCGTAGAAACTATATACACAAGAGTGTAACAAATTGAATTGAATATGTATCGCTTGTCATAAGCATATAAAATAAAAGATGTATGGGCAGACAGATAACAGAATTGGGAATACAAATAATTTTGCAAGAAATTATTTATTAGCTATGAAATAGATGAGTCCAATTGTTAATTTCTCCTTTTAGGCAGGAATTAGATAGATATTGTAAGAGCTAGGAACTTATTTGTATAAACTGAAACAGTTTATATCAGCAATCACAATAACAAATATTTCTGTTACTTTGTCACCTGTTTCTTTATATAGCATTCAACATACTTTACTTTTACGGCTTCAGTCGTGGAATGGAGTTCAGGAAGGCGGGGTGACTTTAAGGAGTTTATTCAATTTTACGATCTTTTTGTGTTGGTAGTCATATTAAAATTCTGTGTGAAATAGCTGAATTTACATTTATTTATGATCCATTTTAGGAAGTTAGCCTCATGGAGCAAAATATCAGAATGTTTTTACATCGATCTACAACTCAGATACGATCACAAGCAGCACGTATTGCCCATATATCATACACACACAGAACACGCACACACACACACACACACACAAACACACACACACACACACACACACACCACACCACACCACACGCACGCAGATATACCCATATTTAGGCACGCATACACACACGTACGCGCTCAGACACATGCACATTCAGACACACATATAGATTCCATATCAATTGATTAGGGTGATCCATGTACATGACTCAAACATGTTGTAGAACCAAGAAGGATGAAAAGTAAAGTAGATTGCATTAACAAAACGATTTCAGTTTGAAATTCTATACATATCGATTTGCTGAGAATTAACTATTACTACTGTAACGCTACGTATCGAATACACGCCTATTTTGTGCTTTATTTATGTATATAAAAATTACGCACATAAATTTAAATGAAACAGACCTTTTCAGATAACCATGTATTTATTATATTAGAAAACGAGACAAAACTATATTGAAAACTATGGAGTGATTGACAACTTCGTGTTTAAGTGTTTTTACTTCCAACAAATAAAGAAGACACATGAGGACAACACATGTGAAAATGCGATGTATTCTTAAGATCCAACTAGAATACCAGATACTCTTTCGTAGAATTTAACGAAGATAATTTTTCGTGTTTCCATCGATATATCAAACTTTTAATCGTAAACTTTAATTGGAAGAAACGATAAATTATTTACAACAACCTAATGAGGAATTAACATTTAATAATTTAGAACCATATTTTCAATATCTATTTAAATGAGGGTTTGAAGAGAAGCGGCAAGATGCGTATGTGGGCACCTGCATGTTCGTGTAGGTTTGTGAAGGCTTGTGTGTGTAAGACAGAGAGGTAGACGAAGAAGTCGATGTATTAGAGGAGAGAACAAGTGTGCTAGTAATAGATTTATATAGAGATGAATGCGTACATTTAAACAGGTATATGTGCGTGAATATTTTTCGGCTTCTCAACGAAATTAGAAACATGAATGTTAAAATGTTTGATGAGATAACACACGTGTACACAAACATACACGCATAAATATATTCATATGCTTATATTTACAAGTAGGTATATATATGCGATATAGAAGCGCATCTACATTAGCATATATGTGAACGTATGTATACAAGCATCTATGTATGTAAATACATATATGGTGTGAGAGAAAGACGTAAATGCGGATGTCTACGTAAATGTATATGTATCACAGCCGCAGTGTGCATGTGTATATATATGTGTGCCTGAAAATATGTGTGTGTGAGTGTGTGTGTATGTGTGTGCTTGTGTGTGAGCGTGTGTGCGTGTGTGTTTGTGTGTGTTAGTGCGTTGTGTACATTTTTTTGTGTGTATTCTGCGTGTGTCTAGATTCATAATATGTTAATGTAATATCTCATATAACCGCGTTAGTAATATGTCATATTTTGCAATGATAATAATGCGACTAAAGTTATTATAGGGTCAATATTTGCAAGTATAATTCCGAAGTTAATTTTGGCTAGAAAAGTAGATTAATTCACAGTAGAACTTATTTACTGGTGGCAAGTGAGTACTACACTAAATTACACACAGTGAATACTGTAATATATGAACATATTGAGACTACAGTTAATTCCGTTCATCGTGTATTGTACTACAAGTCGAATTGTCTATTTTCTGATTATATATGTACAGATATCGGCGTGTGATTCAGAGTGTCGCTTCGCAACTGTTGGATCTCTGATATAGTTCCGCTATGTGGAACCTTCAACAAGTGTTTTCTACTCCACTCTCAAACCAACTAGAGTCATGTCAGTGAATATTGCAATAAAAAGACATGGAAACCGGTTATAAATGTGTCTGTGTGGGGTGAATATATACATATATATAGGTGTGTGTGTGTATAAATGTAAATATGCGTGTGTGTGGGGGTGGGGGTGTTTCTATGTATGTATATATATATATGTGTGTGTCTGTGTGTGTGTCTGTGTGTGCGTGTGTGTGTGTGTGTGTGTGTGTTATAATGTGGATCTTCGTCAAATTGTATGTTATTATCGGCACTGTAATATTCTTGTCGCCACTATTATTTTGTGGCGGTATTCCACGTCTTATTATCTTTATCTCGTCTATCGTGCTATCGATGAGAACTCCGCAAGACAATGACTTGAAACGTCTACTTTGACGGTAACTCAAAGACGTATGTATCACGTAACTGACACTAACTCAAACTGAACTGAAAACTCTTACAACGAATCTACTATTACTGACCACCTACAACGACTGATTGTTTGACTTTATAGTGGTTTATCATACCACTGTGTCACGTGGGAAGGAAAGTACCATTTTCACTATATGTCTTTTCTTGTTTGTTTGTTTTGTTTTACTTTGGGAAGCAAGTAATTTTATTTTACTTTATTCACCCCTCCCTTTAGCTGACCACAATTTTTTTTTTCATTAATGAATTTATATTTTGACGCGTGTCGCATTATCTCCTCCAGAGTGATTGGTAACTCACATACAATGTTCCACATTATGTGTTTAATTTCTTCTTCGGCTATGAGGGTTGCTATTACCGCGACGTCGAATGGTTCGCCATTTCTGAATATTAACCCGGATAGACAGTCAGCACGTTCTAGCTTTTTCGAAGATGAATATTCCATTGCGTAGTCGTAGTTTAGTTAAATGGTGCCCCATCGCTGCAACCTTTTTGCTGTATGTACTGAGAATCCTTTCTTGGATCCATAAATCGTAAGCAACAGGTGACGGTATGTTTGTAGTCTAAACCGTCTGCTATGTATAAACCTGCGGAATTTTTTTATACTATGCCTGTTTTTCAATTTGACTATATTTTTTATACTATGCCTGTTTTTCAATTTGACTATATTTTTTATACTCTTTTATGCAATGCCTCTTTTTCAATTTTGCTATATTTTTTTCCTCTGGCAATGGTGTCTTTGACGCACAAGCTATGACCTTTTTGCTATCATCTTCACATTTGTATAGGAGTACGACACATACCCCGTACTGACTAGCATTTGTTACCAGCATCGTTTCCAACTTCGGATCGAAGTGTGTAAGCGACAAGGCTGAAGTTAACATGCTTTTTAGCTCCTCTGACCAAAACCATTTGAAATCCTTTTTTAACAGCTCGTTTAGTGGAACTCTTGTGTCGTGTATGTTGTGTATGTTAATAGTGGTTTACCAACCCTAAAAATGCTTGTAACAGTTTGACTTTCGTTGGGGGAGACATAATCCGTATTGTCATTGCTCTAGATGGTTCTGGCTTCCGTCCCCTTTCATCAATTACTTGACCTAAAATTTCACACTTTTCCTCTGTTAGTCTAAACGCGCATTCATTTATTTTTCCGAATACTTTTTTAATATGTTCCAAGTATTGCGCCACTGACTCGCTGTTTTACGAAATATTATCGAGACAAGCGATAGCGAAGTCGCAATCGTTTAACATTTCATCCACCACTTGTTGGAATGTGACTGGTGCCACTTTTGCTCGAAGAGGAAGCCTCTTGAATTTACACAATCCAATCTAGGGTGCGTTGTTTGTTAAAAAGTGTGTGCAATCTTCCGCTGCCTGTATCTGCAGATAGGCCTCCGAGAGATCTAACTTCAACAAAATTTTTCTTCTATTCTGTTTTGAAAACACTTCGTCTGGCCTTGGTAATGGATAATTGTATTCGACTGAACAGTCTTTTAATACAATTGAAAAGATCGCACACATTCTTTATTTTTTTATTTTTTTTACATAAACCGTCACAGCTGCCCAGTCTGAATGGTCGCCTTTCTCAATTATGGCTAGAGATTTTAGTATAATGCCGCAAACGGCACCTTCCTTTTGGGCCTACAAAAACAACTGTTCCTTTGTCTTTTATTGCGATCCTCGCTTTTGTTTTAGTGCAACAGCCTAATCCTTCCCACCAAAAAATGTAGAAACAATTTTCTAATTTTTCGCTTTAGTTGTTCGAACTCATTCTAACATTTAACCGCGTCGACTACATTTTCACAGAGAGAACTAATGAGGATAGCCTACATTTTAAGTAACTCCGTGCATTCTGTGCCACATAGGTTTAGTAATTTTTTCAACACACAAACGATTGCCTTTACGTTTCATTTCGAAAAGTTTCATTGCAAATACATTCGCCGGTGAAATATAATTTCTTTCTTGTAACACCATATGCTACTTTATTTGATTTAAGTACTTTCGACATATCGAATTGTCGCCATGTTTCTTCATTTATGATAGTGATGTCACTACCCGTGTCTATTTCGAATTTTGACACTAGTGGTTTCGATTCTCACCTACTTGAGAAAAACGTTTTTCACTGATGACAATTTATTTTTTTCCTCATTTGGTCCAATTTTTCATCATCTTAGTTATGCAGTGCGAGTTAATGTGTCCTGTGTTCCCACAATGAAAACACGTTGCTTCTTTGAACGGACACTCTTTTCTCGGGTGCCTACCCTTGACATATATGGGTTTATCTCCTTATTTTTTGTGAAACACTTTATCCGTCTTCCGATCTTTCACTCTGGTTTTATCAGTAAACAAACTCTGCGTTGGAGTTTTTCTCTCTCGTGCCTTACTTTCAATATCATATCGGACTCTTCTGAAGTTTCTGGTTCAGTTCCCGCATAGCGAGTATTTTCGTTCTGACTTCTGCGTTTTTTTAACAGAAACTCCTTGAGCAACATTCAGGCTCTTGAACATGTCTCGGGTTTATCCAGTTTAAATCTCTCGCATTCTCTGTTCACTCTACCCGCATATGTTGCAATGTTATCATCATCGCTTTTCTCCGTGTTCAAACACTTTCAACGTGTGTTGAATAACGATGTTTTTTCATTGAACATCTTACATACAATGTCAATTTTGTCCGTGAAATTTATGTCAGAAACTATTTTAGGCAATATGAAGTTATAGTATTTCTTGTGGTCTATCGTTGCTAGTTTCCTTAAAATTAGATGCGTTCTCATTTCGTCCGTCCAGCCTTGGCATT
Source organism: Octopus bimaculoides (assembly GCF_001194135.2). Classification (NCBI taxonomy): domain Eukaryota; kingdom Metazoa; phylum Mollusca; class Cephalopoda; order Octopoda; family Octopodidae; genus Octopus; species Octopus bimaculoides. Next base: position 26,766,041 of record NC_068987.1, on the reverse strand, counting down.
CTTTTTCGACATTTTTTTCAAATCTTCGGTAATATGCCTCGAAGATGACTCCTTCTTCCGGGTTATATTTAAATTCATTTATTGAATTTGCTACATGGTCTGGCGAAAACATCTTTTCCGGTTTTGTTACCAACTTCATTAATTGTAGCATTTATTGCTGTAACATTTGTTATTGTACTTTGAGCTGTTGTTGTTGTTGCTGGTTTTACAACTCAACTAGACTCTCTTACAAATTTACCATAATTTTACAGATGTTTCATAAAATATATAATGTGGATCCTTGTCCACTTGTATGTTATTGTCGGCACTATAATATTCTTGTCGCCACTATTATTTTGTGGCGGTATTCCGCATCTTATCTTTGACTCGTCTATCGTGCTATCGATGATAGCTCCGCAAGACAATGACTTCAAATGTCTACCTTGACGGTAACTCGGGCTCGTATCTAACACGTAACTAACACTAACTCCAACTGAGAACGTGTACAACTGACCTCCTACAATGACTGACTGTCTGACTTTATAGTAGGTGTATCGTACCACTTTGTCACGTGGAGTACCATGTTCACCATGACTATGTATGTATGCATATATACAATGAAACTCCGCTAACTAAATTCTCCAGTGAACACCGTTGTAATCCACGTTGGTGTAAATTCCCTTTCTGCTACCAGTCTAATTTGTGAATCTGGTGTTTAGATACTGAATGAATTCGGTATAAATTCAGAATATAGCCACAGATTAAAATAGAAAAACTCAACAGAAGGGGGAGTTATGCATGATTTCATCAGCTACATATATTTCAAATAGAACGACAAACCTCAAAATATTGCAATACAGCAATCATGCTTATCAAACCGACCCCATATTTAATTTGTGAATGCTATAGAGAGTAAGCAATTCAATTGTGTGCTATTCTTATCAAAGTGGTAATTTAACTTTGATAAATAGGCGGGATTTGAAGCAAAAATACTACGAGACATTTTGTTGGAAACTCTAAATTCATATAATCCATCGCCTATCCAACTCGGCTTTCTTTTGAGCGACTCACCATTCTCTATCAACTTTATTGCCTGTTAACTTGGTTGCCTGTTCGCCATCTATCCATTTAATTTCATCTAGGTAATAACAAAACGAATTATCGTTTTCTGATATTTTTCTTCATCAAAAATATTTGAAAGTATAATTAATATTTCTTGAGGTAAAGTCTGCAACAAAAAATTAACATGAAAAAAATTGATTCACTGAAACAGGCGATCATAGAATTGTTGAGAAAATAATGTTTTCATTTTCTATAAATACCTTGTTAACACATTTATAGAACGCTCTTAACAGCTTCAAAAACGTGTATGAGTTAGTGTGTATGTATGTATGTATGTATATAGGTATGCATGCACGTATGTCTCT
>NC_068987.1:26763857-26764414 GCF_001194135.2 Octopus bimaculoides | reverse complement strand
ATATTCCAATATTATTAAAAATTAAAATGTATAATATTGTAAATAGCTTTGCTTAGATTTTTTTCAACTTTGTTCTTCTGTGATATTCTATACAAACCAACTAGTCTAAACTTGAACTGCTTTAGCTCATCTACCCATTAGAATGGATGGACAAATAACTTGTTTTCATAGACGAAAGATATTTTATGATCAAAACAAACCGTAATTCTTGAAATATTTTGCATTCAATATTACAAATTACAGTGACTATATTAGTATCAACACTATATTTAATTTGTGCTTCGGTCACAGAACGTTAAATACACACTGTTTTATTACTATATTCATTCTGATGGAAGGATATTGAGTTTCATCGTCTATCATCAATTCTACCATGTCACTTGTGCACCTATTAATTATACTACATAATTAGCATGGACATAATTTACACATATTTGACAAGGATTTTGCAGTTAATGTCATGATGCCGAATTTTCTTGCACCTTAAACTGAATAAGATTTATGTATAAAATTATTAGTAGTTTTTCTCTTCCTTTCTTTCATTCTTTCCCCGCCCT
>NC_068987.1:26761415-26763847 GCF_001194135.2 Octopus bimaculoides | reverse complement strand
TCTCTCTCTCTCTCTCTCTCTCTCTCTCTCTCTATGTTCTCTCCCACGTTTCTCTCTCTCTCTCTTTCCTTCTGTTTCCGTTCCTGTCTCTTCCACTACAAGAATATGAGGACCGATGCTTACTACATTTTAATGAAACTTAAAAACCAAAGCGAGGCACATTATACAGTCGTCTCTTTTGGTAGATGTAACAGCAAGATTCTCTCAGATAACATTCTGCCATCTCAAACAGGAGGAAACAATCAAACCGGTATCTTTATATCTGTATGATGGTATGTAACGCATTCAAATATTGATCTTTTCTACCAGGGCTAAGCTACAAAATATCAGAAATTACGATTAAACCACAATATATAAGACATTCTCTCCCCTCCAACAATACACCATATCAAAAAAGGAACAGACACATTGGGCAATATGTTCCATAAACACTATGCATGACACAATGAGATGGGATAGTCATGAGTGGAAAGCGTTTGACTAGCAGTTTGGTTTGCAGGACCAACCTGAACCTAAACACAGCAACAACAAATAGATTTCATGAATTATTCAACTAATACAGCAAAACAGCTAATAAGAAGAAGGCTATTCTGCAGCCGTTTGTTTTGCTACAAATAGCAGCTAAATTTTAAGAGGGGACGGTTAAAGTTACAAAATGTAATGACACAATCGATGGTTGACTTCAAAAACGACGAGCTGCTGACAGTTGGAATTCTTTTAAATGCACGTATGGTTAGTCACGTTTAATTAAAATGTTAATCTCAAATTATAGCACATAGCCAGCATTTTCGGTGTTGATTATATCGACACCGAAAGAATTGAAACAAGGTCGAATTTGAACCCAGAATGTTAAGAAGGACGAAATGCTGTTAAGCTTTTTTTTCTCCGGCGTGCTAATGATTCTGCCACCGCGAAGCTTTATTGTTAAGTTTAAATATTAATAATGTGTAAGGCATATTTGACACACCAAATATAACTAAAAATGCTTTACAGTGGAATCCGAATGGATATAGTAAGAGGGGTAGGCCTAAGAACTCGTGACGTAGACCAACACAAAAGGAACTAGAGAAAGGGGTACATTCATGGCAGAGTATAAGTACAGAAGGGAAAAAAATTATGTGACATGGAATTCAATTATAAGTGGACTATACTCCGCGCTGGAGGGTTAAAGGCAAGAAAGTAAGGCATGTCGGATAAAATAATGGTTGATAAAATGCCTGTAATAGTTGGTTGAATGTAAATATAGAAATGTAAGTATAAGTAAATGTGTGTAGTGTGTGTGTGCGTGCGTGTGTGTGTGTGCGTGTGTGTGCGTGTGTGTGCGTGTGTGGGGGGTGAGTGTATGCGTGTGGGTGTGGGGGTGTAGACATATATAAAGAGAGGGCTCGACAAACAGAAAGGGGAGATAGATAACTTGTAGACTTGCCATCTAAAAATAAACTGCCTTATTGAAACTGCTACTAAACTGAAATATGTCAATTGCTTTCTTCATTTGCCAGTGCTATCGAAATTGCTTACCTCATCTGTTGTCTGCAGATTTTAGAACAACCGAATAGATTTTATTTAAAAATTGCCTAGATAATAGCAGTTGATCGAAGCTTTACAACTCCACTTTATTGTACATATGAGAACTTAGCAACATTTAAAAAATCAGTAAAAGCATTTGGTAGTTTTATAGATGCTACAACAAGAAATGATTCTCGCGGCAGGTGGTAAAATCATACTTGGTATTTTATCTTTATCTTATATCCGTTCTCAATTAAACCGTGAAAGTTCGAATAATGTTAATACTTTCTCAAACCATATTAATATAAGGCTTTTGTAGTATATTTTCAACATGGAGGAAAAGCAAGTACAATCGAAAGCAATTTGATTTCTCCAGATATAGTTGAGAATTTGTTATAATTGTAATATAAATGTATACAGGAATGATCGCTGAAAGCCTCTTGAATATCACACCTTCGAATTTCATTTTGTTATAACAAGAGTATTTTGTCCAGTTTTTTTCATTTCCTTCGCATTCTATTACGGAATTACCTCCGGTGTAAAGGGCAAGGTTCATTTGACTCATTGCTGATGAGGGGTCGAAATATGTTTCCGATTTATTTCTCTATATAAGTTGATTCGGACCCGATAATCGTGCCCATAGAATTGCCTGCATTTGATGAAGTTCTGTAAAAGCGATCTGTTTACATAAGGTGAACGAATATGCGATACATTTCGTATAAACTTTACTAACTATGCTATAAGATATTTATTTTTGAATTTCTTGATATGAAGGATTAGAGATTATAAAGCAATTTATACATACACACACACACACATACACGTACACCACACACACACATATATATACACACGCGCGCACGCACATATACATACATATACGTATTATGTACATACATACATACACATATGCATGTATATATATA
>NC_068987.1:26754586-26761371 GCF_001194135.2 Octopus bimaculoides | reverse complement strand
ATATATATATATATATATATATATATACATATATATATGTATATATACATACATACACACATATATTTGTATATTTGCTTATGTATTCATACAATTTTATAGCGGCGTACATGATGACGTATAACCAGTACTTAGAGCACCGTATGAAATTCATACATTGAAAGAGAACTCGTATTATACTTCAAGTGTCCTTTCCTTAGCTTTAATAGCTAGAAACCTCACAGAGTGTGTACAGAAGTAAACAGAAATGCTGTGAGAGAAAATGTTTAATCACGTCGTCTTATACATATATTATGAAGATTACGCCCGAATCACGGAATCCAGGCCTTAATCTCTGGCTCTTCTCTTCGTCAGTCTCATACAGAAAGTGTACACACATACATACGCACACACATACACACATACATACATACTTACATACACATGAACATACACATACACACACACACGCATATCAATGTAACGATGTATTTAAATTCATTTTTTCTTTTATTCATTTACTTGTTTCATTCATTTTACTGCGGGCATGCTGGAGCACCAACTTTAGTCGAGCAAATCGACCCCAGGACTTATTCTTTGTAAACCTAGTGCTCATTCTATCAGTCTCATTTGCGTACCGCTAAGTTACGGGGACGTAATCGCGCCAGCATCGGGTGTCAAGCGCTGTTGCGGGGACAAATACAGACACTCACACACACACACAAACACACACACACACACATATATATATATATATATATATATATGACGGGCTTCTTTCAAGTTTCCGTCCACCAAATCCACTCACAAGGATTTAGTCAGCCCGAGGCTATTGTGGAAGAAACTTGCCCAAAGTGCCACGTAGTGGGTCTGAACCCGGAACCATGTGGCTGGTACCAAGCTACTTACGACCCAGCCACTGAATCCTTCCCACGTTCATCTGCTTGTTAAGAAATGTATATATATGAGGGAGGGGATAGATGTTTAGATCAACCATTGGTAATTGATTACAAATATCTAAACTTTTATTGTTGACACTATGTGGCCGAACTCAAAAATGTAGAAAAATGCAACATGTAACCATGTGAGTATTTCGCCACCTTTTCATCCATCTATCTATGTATATAAATGTATATCGGGATTGAATAAAAAGAAGACAACAAACGGAAAATATGACATATCTATATATATATGTATATAATTCAAAAAACTTGTAGAAAAGAAACGAACATAAACAAAATACACAGACAAACAAAATCACAGGGTGTCAAATACAATTTTGGCCATTATCGATTATATTGCTTCTACTTTGGAAGCACCGGCAAGAAACTTGCCGGGAATGGGACCAAAACATAACAAAACAAGACGGCTCGAGACCAGAACGAAATAACGGCTTAGGGCCAGACGAAGACAATTAATGATAATAATAATAATACATATAAAAATTGTTTTAAATGCTTTGGGGCTGCAAGAGAAGACAAAAGTGGGTAACGCGAAAGAGAAATGAAAACTGTCCCAAAAGACTATGGACACAGGGGGCGGGTTAGAGCGAGTTTGGTCGAAGGCAACACGAAAATGTATGACACCAGATTAGGTCGTCAGGGGTCATGTGATAGTGGGAGGCGGGTAACAAAATATGACAGAGACACAGAGAGAGACAGAGGCAGAGACAGAGAGAGAAAGAAAGGAAATTAAGAGAAGCAAATTTCGAGACAGAGTGGCAAAAAAATATTTCAACAATAATTCTACAAATTGGTAAAAAAATTAAGGAGTGCTTGCGTTACATTTATAATATTTTCAGGATCAAATAAAAAGAAGACAACAAATGAAAAATATGACATAACTATCCATAAATAATTAAAAAAACCGTGTAGTAAATAAACAAACGAACATAGAGTAAATACACACACGAACAGAAAACCAGTTATATGCCAGATGTTCATACATTATTTCAGCCATTATCGATAATATTGATTCCACTCTGGGGACCAAAACATAACAAAACGAGACGGGCTTGCGACCAGATCGTTAGTGGATGGACGAAGGACAAAACAATAAAGACAATAAAGGCTTAGTGCCAGACGAAGACAACAATTGATAATAATAATAATAATAATAATAATAATAATAATAATAATAATAATAATAATACATATACAACAAAAAAAGACTTGGGGCTGCAAGACAAGATAAATGTGGGTAACGCGAAAGAGAAGTGAAAAATTGTCCTAATGACTATAGCACAGACAATCGTGACAAAACCATAATTGTCACTAATTGCGACTAGGGTGTTAGAAATACCTACATTATTAGAAATAAGTACTACAATGCTTTAATACTGTAGACAATGCACATAATTGTGTACATATATACATACAGATACTATAATTGGCCAAAAGCATCTTTCGAGAATTCCTCATACTGAACACAGTTTCAGCAATTTCCATTGCTTCTTCAGTAAGGAATCGCTCTACTTTGGCAGATTTCAGATTTACTTCTCTGTATATGTCTTCATCACAGAAACCTATGGATAAGGTGGCGAACTGGCAGAAACGTTAGCACGCCGGGCGAAATACTTAGCGGTATTTCGTCTGTCTTTACGTTCTGAGTTCAAATTCCACCGAGGTCGACTTTGCCTTTCATCCTTTCGGGGTCGATAAATTAAGTACCAGTTACGCACTGGGGTCGATGTAATCGACTTAATCTCTTTGTCTGTCCTTGTTTGTCCCCTCTATGTTTAGCGTCTTGTGGGTAATAAAGAAATAAGAAACTTATGGATGATTTAGCGAATCGCTAACATGTATACATAAAATTAAAATATACAGCAGTTTACAACGTTTACCAAAAAGAGAAAACATAATTTTCACTAAATGCAACTTGGATGTAGAAACACCTACATTGCTAGAAATAAGAGCTAAAATGCTCTAATGTCAGTCCGGTATTATCCGCACAGCTCAAAATTAGACGAATAAAAATCAAACAAGTATCAAGGATGTCCAGGTATTAGTGCATTACGACCGTTTCAAGCGGCTCCATTGAATCGGTCAATGGAAGCATTACATTAATTTGAAATACACCGCTCTCATCGGAGGTACAAGACCATATTTTGCATATACATTTTCCCCCTGTACTCTTAATACCCATTTAGATCTCGGTGTGACCTCCTTTGTTTTCTATTTTAGGCCCCTTTTAATTGACAATCATAATATAGTTTAAGTCACCCTTGCCCTTCCTCTTTCTGGTTATCTCCTATACAGTGGCATAGCTAGGGTAAATTGTGCGAGGGGCAAGATGCAAAAATGCCCTCGCCCACTAGAATTACTTATTTGTTACAAGTAATTAATATTTTACAGCAACATTTTAGGAATATTTTACAAGAGTTCATTTACCGACTGTAATTCAAAATATATTTTTATAATGTCTACTTTTATAAATTTTATAAATGGAGTTCAACCTTATCGAACTATGGTCAATTCTGCCCCTGTCCTCCGCTCTCTGCCCCTCAATAGGCGCCCGGGGCACGTGCCCCTGGCCCCTTTCCCCCCAGTTACGCTACTGCTCCTATATGACATTATTTGTTATCATCTTCTGAGGCATGTTTTTTTTTTTATGTAGAAATGGCGAATTTATAGTCACAGTAAAAAAAGGACACGGAAAAGTGTTTGCCATTAATTAATATATCACCAGCAGCAAGAATTTAACTGTTAATTCCCAACGTTTTTTTTTAGTACTAATGGAATGTAGAATAATTGCTCCATTGGATCTTTTGATTATAATAATGATAAAGATGACTGTAGCAATGTCACCACTACTCTTTCTTGACCGTTATTGTTATTTTCTTCTGCCACTCTAAATTATAGTAGCCTTTAAATATGTTCTCCTTAAGTTCAGTCTGCTATAATAATAGCATTAAGCATTGTAATTCTTTTATTCTCTAATTCTGGTGTTGCCCTCTTCTACCGGAGTCAATCTTTGGGAGCTTGAAAGAACGCTCCACCACTTGCTCTGCCATTGGGGTCTTGATGCTGGTGTTTCGTCGTGTTTAGTCTAAGACCTCATCCTCGACCTTGCCGCCATGGGTGGCCCTACCAGGAGTCTAAGATTCCAGACGGTAACGCTCTCAGAAAGACTGGAACACAAGCTCTTCTGACATGGCAAGGGTCGATCATCGGAAGTGATATATACATACATACACACACATGTGAGTATACATAGTTGCATACTTGTAAGGATATATATGTAACTCTACATAGTGTAACTCATATATAAATATATGTTGTCTTTAGAAAATTTAGCTATCTGTCACCGTTTATGAATAAGTTATCAAGCGCCTAGGTATTGTGGCGAATGGTTTCTATAAATCCTCTGATGAATTCATTCCTGTCTCTGTTAAATTTATTGAAATTTTCGATTAATATTCCTCCAATTCGTATCTCTCGTGTGTGAAATTTCAAAATTCTTCGAAATTAAATATAAATGCTATCACCTAAAAAATTATATAAGATTTGAAATATAGAGAAAACTCGTGGTAGGTTAAACGTCATTTCGATAAAATATAGACGTAATTTGGAATTATTAATGAAAGTAATTTTTGTATGTGTGACTTTCTATTTTATCGATGTATAAATTCTCTATGTGGTTGCTGATATGTTCATCTTTGTATGTGTGAGCGCGTATATGATGTATTTCTGTTTGTACAGAATATAAAATAACGTACTTAGATAGATTTATAGATAGGTAGATTGTTGGCTACATATAGTTGTACATTTCAAGTGTATCACATATATTTTAAAAGAAATATGTACGACGGAATTATACAATCAATTTTTATATCTATAATTCTGTCACTTACTACTTCTCTACTTCTCTATCCATATATGCGTGAATGCATTCATATGTATGATTGTGTGTGTGTATGTATATATATATATATATATATATGTATTTATGTATGTATATATAGGTAAGTAATATATGTATATATATGTGCGTGTGTGAATGTATGTGTATGTCTGTGTGTTTGAGTGTGTGTAGATACTTATACACACACACACATACAAACATATGTATATATACCACACTTGACAAGCATGTTTGCTACAGTGTCAAATATTGCCATGTTTGTTGCAACTCAATAAAAGAACATTCATTCAACAGAATGTTCCCCTTCTGCTCTGTTGAGATTCCAAATTGAATAAGAGTGTCAATGCACTAACTCACATGTTCGATCACTTGCGGATATCTCGTCTACGGGCATAGCCAAAGTAGGGTGTGTTAATACTTGGCATTAGAATATAAAATATATGCTGCTTTACAATAAATACCCAAAGAGAATTCATTTTCTGTTTTTTCAAACAATCTCATTTACAGGCACCCCGCACTTCATGGAAGATTTGCGCGTTTGGAAATCTTCCATTTAAGTACATGTATGGAAATTGAGTATGGAATTGAAAGAGAATATAGTTCACGTTAAAGAGTTCAACGTTAACAGAAGACGTTCGCGAGTGCAGTGATTTCGTAGGGTGGAGGTTCCTTGTATTATTAGAGGAAATATCTAAAACGGCGGCGAGTTGGCAAAATCGTTAGCACTCTGGACGAAATGGTTAGCGGTATTCCCTCCGTCGCTACGTTCTGAATTCATTCAGCCGCGGTCTGCTTTGCCTTTCATCCTTTCGGGGTAGATAAGTACCAGTAGAACACTGGAGTCGATGTGAGCGACTAGTCCCATTCCCCTACATTTCAGGCCTTGTGCCTTTATTTGAAAGTATTGTTAGAGGAAAAAATGTTGAAAGATGTGTACATAATCCCTCGCCACATCGCGGTTCACCTATCGCGTGGGATTTTGGAACGTAACTCCCGCGATAGTCGAGGGATTACTGTAAATCAAACTTGAAAACAGTTTTAATTAATTGAATTTGTAAATATAATACGGTGAAGAATATCTGATGTTTAGCAGGGACGCTTGCACTGCGGTTTTCTTTGACAATTTCTCATCAAACCTTAGGTGTCAGCGTGTCCGCTGGCAACATTAATATTCAAATGTAAACTGTTCAACATACAAAATAAGCACGGCTTATTGTATATCATACGAGCACGACTTGGAAATACTACATATTAATTGTTTTACAATTTTCAACAAATAGGAATCTGTCATGCTGAGACAATATTTAAGTTGATTATGTCACCAAAATTAATTTATCTGCTACTTGCTTAACTGATATTCTAAACGTGCTAAGGTAGGCAACCAAAATAAAGTCGAAATACTAAAAAATATTCTCGTGTGAAGCCTCAGACTTTATGCGATTAATATTAACTGATCATCCTCAGCGTATTCAATTCATTCTCATTTCAGTCTCTAAATTCATGTAATTATACAAATTCTTTAATGGTGGCATCAATGATTAATGATGTGTAACACAAATATATTTCCTAGTTCCAAACGTTTTAGATTTTTATGCATACACTCTCGTTCATAACAGGAGAGCTAATGATGTGTAGAAAGGAAAATTCAAACAAATTTGAATGAGGCTATTTATGTTTTTCAGAAAATATTACAAGTTTTTCAGTCTTTTACTTGTTTTGGTCATTTGATATGCACCGGGTACAGTTCAAATCAGCTTAGTCGAGAAAAACGACACTAGTCCTTATTTTGAGTAGTTACTGATTCTATAGATCCTCTTCAGAGAAACTACTAATTAACGGGGCCGTAAATAAACCAACACCTGTTTTCTATCGATGAATGAGAAGAGCGCAAGTGCAAAATTTCACACACAAACATATATATACAAACATATATATATATATAT
>NC_068987.1:26750995-26754247 GCF_001194135.2 Octopus bimaculoides | reverse complement strand
TGTAACGATCTTCTGTGCAGCTTTTGTGTAGCAATCTTACTCACAAGGTATTGTTCAGGTCGGGGTGATAGTAAAGTCCCTCACCCAATACGCCTGAAAACATGTAACGACTTAACTGCATTTGCACCGATGATCTAACATGAGAAATATTATACTATTTTTCCACAAGAGAATAGATGGAAAACTGATAATCTTTTAAGATCGTGATAACAAAATCATGCGCAAAATTGAAACACCAAGTGATCGATTATTCCTGTTCTTTCCTACTAGATATGCTTGGAGTAACAATTTCCCGTTAATTGTACTCCTGTTTCTAATTTTTTTGTTTGTCTCTTTAACCACTACTTTCTGTTTCGGTATTTAACACTTTGTGTATTGTACTTTACTCAACGGTTCCCCGCAGTGAATAATCGAGATGCATTGAACATGAAAAGCAAATACATTGATATCAAAAATCAAGATGACTTGCAAATATGAGCACTGTCCCTTTACAGTTGAATGATTAAAGGAAAATGATAAATAATGCATGGATATAGAAACCTTTACTAATACTAATTCTAATTAGGAATATAATGCAGTCTACTACAGCAGATGGCAAAATATTGTGTTGCTGGTTTTGAAAGCTTAGCTAAACAAGCAAAAACAATTGTAGTAGCATCAGTTATATTATCACATAGAACTATTTCAATAAAGAAAATATCTCTATGGCAAATAAGTCGTATTACAACAAGTAAGTAGTATATGGTAATAATATTAACTAGAAGAAATGTAAATGAGCACATCGATGCAGCATCGGGGAAGGGAACTTATAACATGTTCTGCCTCTTTATATTTTGAGGGCAAATCTCACGCCGGTCGGCTTTGATTTTCACCCTCTCAAACTGTGTACATGAGGTAGTTTTTGGTTGTATTCGATCAACGTCACACATTCCTAAAATATTTGACCTTCATTTTAAGCAGGAAATCAATAATATTGACATGTTTCTCGTTCATTAGGAAACGGAAAAGTCATGCTGCTCTTCTGAATAGTCAAATCTTATTTTACAATACATTAACACTGGCAGCAATTTGTCGTTAATTTTATAAATTTCTGCCAAATGCAATTGCATTGTGCTTGTCTAGACATTGTGCCTTTTACAATAATGAATCCCGAACGGTGTCCGCACTAATTACGCTTCATTTTCGAGCAGCCAGCTGAGAGAAGCCTGGTAAACAAAGAGTGAAATTGTTTAGTATGTGTCCACTAGAAAAATATTTTGCTTCATTATAATTGATTAGTAGGGCGGAAGATGATGATTCTGTGACACCTGCTGGCTGCCATTTATGACTGATGAGATAGATGACGGAGTTGGTGTTTGTAGTGAGTCGCTGTCAGACGATAGCATCGGGAATAGCACTTAGACGTGAAGTTTCTGTGATTCTGGCATTCAGAGAAGAGGTGGGAGGAGAATTTAACATAAGGGATTAGAGATGAGAGGAGTGAGTACTGTGTTGGAGTGAGTGGATTTGGTACATAACTAGCAAGGTCTGAGTACAAGACGGCATTGTAATAATTATAACGTGACCTATAATACAAAATCACCCCGTTTAAAAACGTTCTTACTAACACGAAACTGCTAACTCTTTGCTTACTATCTTTTTACACAAAGATATTCGGACCTTTTGCTATGCATACACATAGATGTGTGTGTATGTGTGTGTATGTGTATGTGCGTGTGTGTGTTATGTATGTATTTATGTATAGCAATAGGTTAGTACGATCCAAATATATTGGTGTAGGAATTTAGAAAGCATCCAGTATGTGTATAGCTAGAATAGATGACAAGGTGGATAATATACGATAAAAAGAGTTTATTTACCATCGTAAGTAAGTAATTTCGTGTCATAGTGAAATCAAACAAAATTTCGATAAGCTGACAGTTACTATACAACCCACGGTTTAGCAACAATTAAAGTCACTAAAACTGTAAATAAAAATCGGAAAATATAAGGAATACAAAAGGTACACAAAGACGACACATTTTCATAGCTAAAATAATGTTTGTAAATATAGATTCTAACATATATAAATTGCTTAGGTAATTCTCAGGTCCTATTACCTTCAAGCTGTTTATATTGTCACGTGTAGAGGAGTAAATTATTCATCAATTTAGGAACAGCACAAATGGCAAGATGGAACAAAAATTAACACAAAGAGAAAAATACACTCCGTATCAAACGACCAATAAATTTAATTGTTAGTGGATAAGTCGCCCTAAATAAAATAACTGGGTGAGTTTGTTTATAGATGTCATCTAACAATATCTGTAAAAGTACAAGTAGAAGGTAAAAGTACTGAAAATTACATTAGTAGGCTTTATGTGTGTTATACGTTATATAACAAAGATTGTTTTAGCTATGAAATATATGTAGTGTTTATTTACCTTTTCCTTTCCTTGGACATGTATGGATATGCAAATATATGTGTTCGTGTGCAAGCATTTTCTTTTACTTTTCAAGATTGCTTTTTTTCATTAACTTTCATACTATTCGAAAAATATGCATTTTGACGTGACCATACAATTTAATTTGCAACCGAAACTTCAATTCGGAAATGTAATTCACTCTCTAGAAGGAAACAAGCGGTTAGATTTGCAATTTGCTATGTAGCATGTATAAAAACGTTTGCTCCTTGAGTCAATTTTGTAATGATAGCTAAGTGAGAGATGAGTTGCGTTATAGCATTTTGTAGAGGTATCAGGAATGTAACGGTATATAGCAATATAAAACGAAGTGTGTGGCGAAAAGAAATAAGACACAAATGGATTAAGGCTTAGAAAGTTGATGAGTTGTCTTATAGGAAAAATTGTGATCTAGACGTATTTATAACTAATAACAATACATCTAATGGAGCCTAATATACCCAAATATTTCTGTATATGTAGCGGTGCATTTGAAAAGTTGCTCGAGATGAAACTGGATTTTAGTAATATCTTTTTATATATGTATTATATCTTCTGTGTACAAATATATGTACGACTGATATTGCAGTATGTCACAGAGTTCCCTGTAATATAATGCAATAAGATGTTCCCTTAGTAAACCGCTGTTGTTAAAATCCCATTACACTTGGAACAACCAATTCAGAATACAAAAATACAGTTGTGAAACGTAAGTAGGTACAATTGATACAGACTTGAGTTTATCGTAATTTCCTCAATCTGGATAATGTGTGTGTGTGTGTGTGTGTGTCGGTGTGTGTGTGTATGTGTG
>NC_068987.1:26744924-26750985 GCF_001194135.2 Octopus bimaculoides | reverse complement strand
GTGTGTGTCGGTGTGTGTGTGTGTGTATGTCTCTGTGTGTGTGTGTGTGTGTGTGTGTGTGTGTGTGCATATATAAAAGATAACCGTTTCAGTGTTTCATAAGTGGCTCATCAACGAAGGTAAACGTATATCCTACGCAGAATTATTCATTTACATTTGTATCATTTCGAGAAGTCTCATTGCCTAGGAGGAATATATTATAACCCCTGTTTTTTACCACAACTGCCAACATATGAGTATGTGTATTTGTTTATTGTTCATCCCAAAGTTTTACCCTGTATATATCTCAGTATCATAGACTATATATACATATTCACCATGCATATATGTATATATACATACACACACTCAAATACTTCCACACACTCATACGCATACGTAAAAAAAGATATAGTAGCAATAGTTTTGTAACTATACATACATTTTTTACCTTATTCATCAATAGAACAGAACAAAAGTTGTAAAGATCATTGATATACAGCTTACTCAAAAACTATGCTCAGTATCTTTGTATTGTTATTTCTGCAGCTAATCAATATTGGGCAAATTTCTATTTAACCAAGCGTAAAACGCAAAACCGACATGTTCAATTTTAAGCCAGTGGCGATTTGTATTTGATTGTTTGAAATGAGTTTGACACGATATTATATTTTTCTGCTTTGGTTCATGTAGGCTCGTTGCTTGAAATATTAAGATTAACACGCAGTGACAACAGATGTATGTGGAAAAGAACGATTACGTATAGCCTCGTCAAGATTTTATATATTGAATGGCGCCGTTCTGTTTTCTTGAAAAATAACTTGACAGGTCATTTCGAAAACAACAATCCAATGTTAGCTTTTTAATCTGAAATACAAAATCTAATAATCAATAGGGTATTAATAGTATGGTAACGATAATTTAACTTAGCGCAATGAAAAAAGAAATGGCGCCAGTAAGCTGATGATGCAGTTACTCACTTTATTTCAATTCTTAAGTAATTGAACTATAATCATATTTGAAGCACGATGTAGAAAGGAAGAAGCTTGCGCCAATGATTCTGAAGATTTTGTTGTAAATTCTCCACAGTTATTTATAAAAGAAATTTCCAGGCTCTGAATATCGCAAATGTAAGAAATTGTATTATAAAATTTATACTTGATAGAGCAAATACCTCCAGTTTAAATCAAATCGAAATTTCGAAATTTTATTTCTGTTTTCGCAGAAAATAGCTTGTAAAATTAAGATTAAACAAAAATTTAAAACATATATTTACTAGGAAATATTTTTTTAAATCAATTTTATTAGGCAAAACAGAATTGTCGGTTCAGTTGCAAAAATCATGATCATTTGTTGCAAAGCAAATAATGTTATACAAACTTCGAGGTGAGAAGAATTATTCTTATTTACCGATATTTGGTGACATGCTAGTATCAAGAAGTAATCACTGATGCGCACGTAACGAAAGCAGCATAAACCTGACTACATACGAATATAGATATACAAATATCGATTGTCGATGAACTATAATTGATTTTAAGTTTCCTTATTGTTCCCTTAACTGTAAATATTTAGTTCAACTGCGCAGGGAGTGCGCATCAATGACAAAGCAAGTAAATCACACATCACAAGTTACAAAGCAAAATTAATTTAGGTGACTGAAGGAAGCAACCAGGAGACGCTATCTGCATGGAAGAAAATAATAGGCTAAATACTTGTAAGAAAAGAATAGATTTCAATGAATTATTATCACTTTTATATTGAGCAGATGATAACACAGGCTCACTTACTAATGTTAAGCAAATTTGGTCAAGGAAATAAGAGATAGAAGTCAAGAATTGTAATAGAAATTTCAACTACGCATTCAGTGAGTAGACGAAAATATCCACTCAAGAATTTATATTAATTTAACAAGAACTTTGTTAAGGACAGTTGGAATTCCCATATACTTCTGTTATCTTAGGCTTTTTCAGCAAAGCGCATTTTCTTCCAATGATTATTAGATAGAGTGATTGAAAATTCTTGCATCGATGTACAATAAATATATACAAGATGACATAAAATTTATTATCCAGAGACACCATTCATATTAAAAATATTAGCCGAGAGCTAACAGACCTCCTATAAAGAAAAGATATAAATTAGGAATCTGGAATGTTGGAATATATGAAGATTCCTCATATTTTCCCCACACTAATGCAATCTTCAGGAAAGGAACCAGTTTCAACAGAACGCCACATGCTCAAGTTCCATAACATGAACTTTAAAAATTGACCATCTCGATGCATTGTGAACTACAGTGGTTAACTGAGTTCCTTTGATTACTTAAGAGAAAAATAACCATAGATAACCATAGATAACCAGTTGCTATATAAGTGATTCACAAAAGAAGTCAGACAAAAGTTGTAGTTGCATTCATCATTCATTAAGAAAGAGATAGGTTGTGGAAGGCGCAGCTGTGCAATGGCTGATCGGTCAGTTTAACAGTTTAGTATTTACACTGGGAAAAGTTTTGATTTTGACTTCAAGAGAATGTTAATGTTTTTCTGTCACTTTTCTTATTTTCTTTTGTATTTCTTCTGTGTTTCTGTTCCATTATCATTTTTAAAGACCCTGTCAATTTGCAATATTATCCGAAAAATAAAAGAGCATTACTATGGTTTTCAAATCTCTCATGAACTTTATTCATGCTATGTTTCATGTCGCTATTCAATGGCTTCTCGGTTAAAACTTATTACGAGATGAATTATTGTCTGTTATTTTCAAAGGTTCATTTTCAGTATCACCTGAGGTTCAATTAAAATTTGTCTAAACGTTTTTGTTTTTTTTTTACTCTCAATATACGCGTTCT
This sequence comes from Octopus bimaculoides, assembly GCF_001194135.2. NCBI lineage: Eukaryota > Metazoa > Mollusca > Cephalopoda > Octopoda > Octopodidae > Octopus > Octopus bimaculoides. The sequence goes on along the minus strand of NC_068987.1, from coordinate 26,748,155 downwards.
TTTGTAACGATAGTTCAAATGAGAGACTATAGCACGTTGTTTACTGGTTTCTGCCGTATCTGTTAGATTTTAATCACTGAAATTATAATCTGCTCTACTAACTTACAGATCCATTCTCAGAGAAATGTTCCACGTATGTTTTTGTATTAATTCTATGTTACTTATTATGAACAAGCATGCGTTTGTGTTGGGAACTGAAACGATGATATTTACATATATATAGTAACGTTTTCTACTGTAGTGAATGAGAATATTTGAAAATTCTCAAAAGTTTCTCTTATTTGCAATGGTGCGTACGATTGGCATCCGACGTAGAGATAGATATAATATGTGCAATATACAGTAAATAATTCCCTTCCGCTTCTCTGTATATTATAATTGCATTATATGAGACTGGGAGATCTCGATAGCAATAACCACTCGAATGTTATGCAAGTATCTTTTGTGAAAGCTTACAAGTCGTTTGAGCTCTGTAAGTGAAAGTAAGCAGATAAAAAGCTTCTGTACAAGGAAGACACACAGAGTCTGAGATCAAATATTCGAAACAATTTTATCTGATTTAATTGTATGTTAATAGAGCTTAGAATATAAGATACAAGTTAGCTATTTGATGTACAGTGTCTTAATACTATCTGATCTGAACAAGTTAAGGAAACAAATTATAAAAGTTTCATGAGATAAGTAATAATGCTGCTTAAAGATATCAGGTGTTTAAAAGAAATAGAACAGAGCAAACTAAGAACATCAATTAGATGTCTACACATAGTTCCGTCATCACAAACTCTGCTTGTGTTCAATATGTCCAACAATTCGATATAATTTGAAAGGGAAAAATTTAAGTATTATATATTTATGTATATATATCATACACCTCTCTTTTATTATAACCATTATAATTAGAACTGCAGCGTTCATTTATTATTTTCTTCTCATATTTGACAAGATTATTAAGAATATGGTATCATATATTTTGTCATCAAGATGGCTTGCACGAATGAAAACGAGGCGTTGAAGGTAAAAACGAACGCGCTCAGAGTCCTCTCCTTTTCATACTGATGATAGAATATTTAAGTCTGCTTTCAGTTGCAATTGAATTGGATAACCTGATAAATTTCAACAATTCTATGCAATAGGTAAACGCAGAAAACTAAACAATAATAATGTTTTCCATTTGAACTTCAACTAACAACCGAAAGAGCTATTAATAGTTTTATGCTATTATGATACTTGAACAGGCATATTTATAAAATACGCCATGTATCCTAAAGGAATCTTTCAGGCTCTTTTTATGCGTTACATATAATTTATATATATATATATACATGGATTTTATTTGAACGTTTGATATTATTCTTTAGCTCCAAGTGAAAACTGGCAAACCTTGCCTTTTTCAAGATACAGATTCTGCAGGAACACAACCGGCAATACGTTTTACTTCTTGAAGAGTTAAAATAGTATTTTAAAAGTATTTTCTTCTGACTTGAAGATTATGACCTTGCACAATATCATCATTAAGTTTCTAAATAACTGTAGTGATTTAGATGCGCATTTATATTTTTGTATGAAATATTTTTCAACAGAGGTTCATCTCCTAAATCCTGAATATCTCGTGTTGAATGTGTGTTGTGTAGTAACGTTAGAATATCACAATAATCATACATGAATAGCAAATGTATGACTAAACGTTAGTGCATACAGTTAAGTAAATCAGTAATCAAGAGTCAGAGAGGCTTGCGTAATTTTTGTTCAAAGCAATATTTCCATCTATAGTCAGGTTTCTGTGTGTAACATCGATCCCGTAAAGTGAAAAAGCAAGTGGTGATAATCAATGAACGTCGAAAGGATACTTTGGGGAAAGACATTAGAAAAGACTCTATTAGTTAGAATAATTAGCTTCGCGTCTTCCCTCTCGGAGGAATCCTAGCACTGAAATCATTTAGCACTAGATTGTCCACAGCGCGCAGCATTTTTTAAAGAATGTATGGTGTCATTTAGGTGTTATTTCTAAAAAATTCAAATGTCTTATTTAGAGGTTCATCAATAGTTTTCCTTTTGGCTTTATAGCAGAAAGATTATAATTTAGAAGAGGGCAACGACCTGGCAAAATCATTAGCATTACCTGGCAAAATATTTTATGGCATTTCGTCCTTCCTTCAGTTTTGTATTCACATTTCGCCGAGGTCGAATTTGCATTTCATCATATCGAGAGCTATAATATAAGTATCACTTGAGTTCTAGGCTCATTGTAATGACTAAACCCACCAGTACTACCACGAAAATTGCGGGCTTTGTACCAAAATTTGAAATTTATATTGGAATTCACATGTTATTTTGTTGTTTTGTTTTCTGAAATACAATATATGGTTTGCAAGTTAGAACACATTTAATACTGACCGATTTGTGTAATTATTACAATGCCCTCCTTTACTCAGAGCTAGCTAGTTATGTACGGAATCTACTCAAGTCAGTCAAGTACTAACTCGTCTTTTCTCTGGTCACTGATATTAAATTCTCCCCCTTACCTAGATGCCACAATATCCATTCACTATGTTGTCATCTCACAGTGATCGAATAGGAACACCAACTCCATTTATCTTATCAGTTATAAATGATGGCAAGCAGGTGTCATAAAATCATCATATTCTGCCCTATTAAATAATTAACACAAGACAAAATATTTTATTACTGGACATATTGTAAACAATTTCACAGTCTAACGATAAGCTTTGACTAACGGATGCGCATAGGCACATACCATCACTCGTTATATACCAAGAAAATGAAAGAGAACCTAAAGGGGCAAACAGCTCGTAGGAAACCGTAACCAACGAATACGGTTTTATTGTATACCGCCATATTAAACATAGAAAATCACTTTCGATAATATAATCGTAGAAAAACTATAAACGAAGAAAAGTGGGCGGCTTTGTCAATGCTGGAATGGCTTTTATCATAAGTGTGCTCCATTAGAGCTGAGTTGTAGACTAAGTGAAAATAAAGCAACCAATATTATAAAATGCTACTATAAATAGAGATTCCTTCGAAAAAAGACATATTTAAAGTAACATTCAAGTTGTAGATATAACAATAAAATGTTAAAATATAAGCTGGCCCACAAAATGCTTATATTTTCGTTGATATCCTCTGAAGAAAATAAGTTTTGCAGATCCTCTGTGATCGTAAAATGTTTCTCTTCGACAATTGCAAGTCAATGGCTGCAGGTTGACTCAA
>NC_068987.1:26743108-26744144 GCF_001194135.2 Octopus bimaculoides | reverse complement strand
ATATATATATATATATATATATACATATATATATATCTGTTTTTCTGTCCATTTATATATGTAAGGTCATCTAAGCATACAAATAGACACACATAAATATCTTTCCATGTTTACATTTAAACAAAGTGAAACGAAGCGTACAAAGATTAAGAGAATATGAAATAAATTTGTACTGTGACCACTCATGCTTATATATCCGTTTTCATTTGCCCTTTATATCTACACGCTTCACTTAGTGTTGTTTCTCGGTAAACATATATTCGCCTTTTAAATCTATAAATTTAATCCAATTACATATCTTTATGATTATTAAAGGTGCGAGGGTGGTAGCTTTGTTATGTAGGATGGTCACATTACACAGGGTATTGGATTGTAAGAACTGTATAATGTCGTAATGAATGATGTACTATAACGTGCTTTCTTCAAATCCATCCAAATTCAACCATACCTTTCATGCAGGAATCAGAAGTATAAAATACCAGCGAAAAAGTGGGGTCAGTTTAATTGATAATACCCAATTCGTTAAGAGAGAGGTCACTTTTCTATGTTTGAAATAATTTTTTACAGCGTTCTTTACAGAATCGGAAAACAGCCGTACCAAATTCATAATTGTTCAGTCCACGTTTGAGGTCAAATCGAACCATTGCAGGTTTGTTGCGCATCACTTAGGCGATTTTTAACAGCTGGGAGTGGATGTGTGGTAAGAAGCTAGCTCTCCATTCACATGGTTCCGGGTTCAGTTCTACTGCGTGGTGCCTTGGGCAAGTATTTTCGACTATAGCCTCAGGTAGCAGAACAAAGCCTTGTGAGGGGATCTGGTACGCGGAAACTGTAAGAAGGCCGTCGTATATATCTAAATATATATATACATATATATATATAGTGGTTTGACAAAATAATGGAAACACCTAGCATCATAACATCATATTTTTTAAATATCTATAAAACGTCAAAAGCTTGTTTATTTTTATATTTTTTGATTTACCATTGGTGTTGATTAATATGCTTTGCTAAAATTCCTGTTTCTTTTCAGATA
>NC_068987.1:26740040-26742477 GCF_001194135.2 Octopus bimaculoides | reverse complement strand
AATTAAGGATATCCACAAACCAGGTTTCCGCTTTTGGGTATTTAACTCTGAGCCTCGTCAGTGTGGACCACCAGTTTAAATCCGTGACTGTTCATGTTAGACTCTGAGTGTACAATTGGTTTTGTTTTGCGCCAAAAACAGAGCACATGGTGCATAATAATTTATGTATGTATATGCATTTGTATGAAGGTATATGCATGTGTGTGTGTTTGTGTGTGTGTGTGTGTGTGTGTGTGTGTGTGTATTTGTGTATGAGTGTTTGTATGTGTGTTCGAAATACAGTAAGAAAGTAATATTTGTTCCAAGGTGACAGAAGGCCAGCAGTTTTAGGGAGGGGCCAAGTCGATTAAGTCGACGCCAGCACTCAACTGGTATTTATTTTATCGATGAAAGAACAAGTGGACCTCGTGGAATTTAAAGTCTGAACGTAAAGACGGACGAAATGCTGCCATGCATGTTTCCTGACGCGCCAACGATTCTGCCAGCTTGTCGCCATAATAAACATAAGTAATATTAATTTCTAAAATTTCATATGGTTAAACTTCTGTGACAAACCTACTTGTTCTGGGCCTCACTGAAACAGATCTAATGTGGAGCAAGCCAAAGCAGACACCGATCAGATTTCAAATCAAACGGGTATTGTCAGTTGGAAAGGAATTATCTTCTAAAAAGTTTCCCGACTAATACTCCGAAGGTAAATGCAATTTCTAATTCTGTCATTTATTTTCCACACAAAAAACAATTTGATCATTTGAAAGACTTCTTCAGGTTCATAACGTAGTTATGTTTTTAATCTTATATTAACGCATTTCCATACCATCCGAGAAATTATAATTAAGTAAGATATCACATTTCCGCCTGTCATTGCTTTCCCCCTCTTAATGATGTACGTCTTTCTGTCTTTCGCCGTCTACCTTGAACTCACTTTCTATGTGTCCTTCATTACCATCCATGTCTGTTTCTCTTACTTCCTCTGTCTCTATTACTATATTTCTTTTACCATCTCCTCTCTATTACACTGTGAACGCATTTTATTTAGCGCAGACCATCAGCAACACGTCTGCAAGTGTAACAGAACGTTAAAAATTTGTATTTAAAACTATCACTCAACAGTTATGCTGATAGGGTCAGCATAAATCAATAATTGGTTTCTTTTTCTATCACAGTTAAGAGAAACACCTTTTATTCTCCAATTTGGTGTTATTCAACGGATTTCAAAGCAATAAGTCTCATAAGATGGGATCTCGTTTTTACGATCATAGCTGACATTGACTGCTGCAACTCCGAAAGTAATATCAAATAGGTACGTGGCCTAAGACAGCTTAAGTATTCTTCTCATTTTGATAGACTTTCCATTTAAATTAAGATCTACTCCGACGCTATCAAAAGGCCATCAAAATCTGGATGGCCACAGCTGGAATGCTTTCATTCTAGATCTGTGCAATTACAAATGACCTGAGATTAAGCCGAAACTATAAATATTTTGAACCAAAGTGAAATCACCCCACTAACTGATTCTCAACTCGTCTTTTCACTTATCACTTCACCATAATGTAATCTGCAGTTTATACAATTAGGCCCATGTAAAACTTTTGATTAGATATTCTCTATATATAAAAGTTAAAGACAAATTGTTCTGTATCATATACACAAAAAACTGTTAGTTATTTCTAAAATAGTTCTTAGCGATAAAGAACCAAAAGGGAAAGTGCAAACAAGCAGCATACGTTGACACTGTTACTGCACCCAAAGAGGAAGATAATTTTAAGGAAATAGCACTTCATTTCTCAATTTTCATTTATATCGCGAGGAGAAAATAGCTGTTCCATTGCAACATGCTTTCTTAGAGCTACATTAGTGGCCGTAACGAGGGATCTATTATTTTGTTGTCATCGCGTGCCATGCCAGTCATAGCAGCAAAATTTTGTTCAAATCCCATTGCTACCACTGAGAAAGTAGCGGACCTAGAGCTAAAGGTCAACAGCGAGAAAGTCTGTATATAGATTATTTTTAGACACACACTCTCTCTCTCTCACACACACACACACACACACATACATACATACATACATATATATATATATATATATATATAGGGAGAATTCGCATAAAAACAAAACACGAAGACAGGTGGTGTATACAACAAACAGATGTATTAGTTTAACGCTCGTGAAGTGAAAAAGTCTTTAGCGTTTCGAGCCTACGCTCTTCCATAGAAAGGAACACAGAAACAAACAGGAAGAGAAAGAAAGAATAATGTGGTAAGAAGTTTGCTTCCAAAACAAATAGTCCGGCTACATACCCACTGCGTGGCATCTTGGGTAGGTGTCTATGGTTATAGCCTCGAGACGACCAAAGCCTGGTGAGTGGATTTGGTAGAAGCCCGTTGTTTTATGTGTATATGTATGTATATATATATATATATATATATATATAT
>NC_068987.1:26737988-26739254 GCF_001194135.2 Octopus bimaculoides | reverse complement strand
TATATATATATTTACAGACAAGTATTCATTTCGAGACTAATGAATCATTGCATATGTGTGTGTGTGTGTGTGTGTGTGTGTGTGTGAACAGGCATGAATTTTGAGACTGTAATGAACCTATCAAATACTTGAAGGAAAGTTAGACCGTGCATTGAGTATTGGTGCCGATTATTGTTACGCAAGAACAAAATGAATATTGTTGGCACTAACACTGAAATATTACTGTTATATATAAATATCACAGGTCAGGAAGTTATTATGTTTGCTTCTCTATTACATGTGGAATAATATCAGTAATGTGTTGCGCTATGAATATGCCCTCAAAAGTGAATCTTTGAAACGCATTCATGTGTTGTGCACTTACGTATTTTGTTTCTTTTTAACCTGCATTTGATATGTGTTGCGAAAAGTTACTAAAATTCAAACTGATTTTGGTAAAACCCAAAGGACCAAAACTCATTGGAGACTATCTCAATAAATCTGATAAAATATATAACGCTAGAAACTAACTTTGGTTCAATAAATGCACACATTTTTACATACATAAATACACACATACATACATGCATACATGCATATATACATACATACGTACATACATATATAGACACACATATGCGCACACAGCTATGTACATATGGATGTATATATGTATGTTTTTCCGCGTGTTTATCTGTTTAATTTTGCACCGATTGACAATGACGACATTCAGTGTTTCGACGAATAATTTTCCACAAAATAAATACCAATTGCAAAATTAATTACAGTATTACTATGATGGTCAGAAGCCTTGAGTCATGCCCCCGGTTATGGACATAGTCTGATAATTGGTAGCAGTAAAACATTTTGATAATTAGCGAATATAAATCCTATGTACATATAGTAATTCGTTGATTTCAAACAGAAACGAAGCAGTTTGTAACACCACACATCGTTCTTCACAACTTACGCTTTTGAAAATCATACAAAATAGAAACCTGATAAATTTATCAATATTGCATAAATAGATCTTAAACACTCTGTGCATTTTCATACGGGAAGTTTTATTTCCCATATCTAGGCATGCGCGCACATTTGCGTGTATGTGTGCGTGTATCCTCTCCTATCTTTCCTCCTGACAAAGTTTGTTCCTCCAGCTTTCGCCACATCACCTCGTTATGGCTTAGCAGTCCTTACTGTTTGTTTTCACTGCCCTTTTTTTGTTACCAACTTTGACCCTCCGCAAATCTTAAATTTTATTTTATTTTGTGAGAGGAAGTGGTTTCT
>NC_068987.1:26734336-26735486 GCF_001194135.2 Octopus bimaculoides | reverse complement strand
TATATATATATATATAATTGATAAATGAATAAATACTCAAAACAGTATTTGTATAGATATTATTATTATTAAAAATTATCATTACTAAAATAAATGATAACAAATAATAATATAAGTGGCCAGCATGTAAAAGCCGATAAATGGCAAATCAAAAATTTAATAATTACGTTATAATATTATAATAGGGCACACGTGTTACTAGCATTTTCGTAAAATTCAGAGTTGAAAAATCCCCTGAAAACCATCAATTTCTGGAAATACATGCTGTACTGCTTGACATTCTCGCCAGAAGATCCAATACGAAAATTTCAGAGTGATTTGGCGTTTAATCTGAGGACAGTGCAATCTGAGAGCATGTACCGAGAGTGATAAATATCAAACATTCAGTCAATATCATGGTGATTGGAGTGATCACTAGTGATGGTTATGTTATGCCTCCACTCATCTTCCCACACTACCTCAAACTCAACACGACGGAGGCCTACATCAAGTGCCTAGAGGAGGTAGTGCCGCCCTGGGTCAAGTGGGTGGCTGCTGGAAGTCCCTGCGTCTGGCAACACGACTCTGCATCATGCCATACAAGCAGGAGAACCCAGTCAGACAATTTCAGTGACAACATCACTCCTAACATCTGGCCACGTAACTCCCCAGACTGTAACCCCCTTGATTAATATGTGAGGTGCGCAGTTGAGCGAGAGAGCAATAAAAATCCATGTAACGCCAAAGACGAACTAAAGGCAAGGATTATGGCAGCATTCCCCAACTTAATAAAGGAGACAATCCAGAAGAGTTACATGAGATACCGAAGTTGTCTGGAGGGTGTGGTTGAAGCCAATAGCAATTTTATTGAATAAATTTACTCTTTAGTATTTTAAGATACCTTTTATGTAATTTTGGTAAATATATCTGTTACAATATATGTCAGTGCTATGTTCATTTTTGCGTAATTTAAAGGAAAGTTTATTCAACGCACTCTGTATATACAGCGTTCAAGACATACACACTTCACGTCTGGCTGTACAGCCTTTTTGTTTGTTGCACCGTGTTTACCATTTTGTCCTTGTTCTTTTGCCACGTCATGTACCCAGTTATGCATCTATATGTACATGTAGATGAACGTATATACATACATGTCCATATATATGCATAC
>NC_068987.1:26731744-26734050 GCF_001194135.2 Octopus bimaculoides | reverse complement strand
TGTGTGTGTGTGTGTGTGTGTGTGTGTGTGTGTGTGTGTGTGTGTGTGTGTGTGTGTGTTTCTGTGCGTGTGTGTTTCTGTGCGTGTGTGTATGTGTGTGTGTATGTATGTATGTATCTAATTTCCCATTTTCCATTCACAGATAGGTGGTTCTCCGTGAAATTACTGATTCTTTTTATGAACACGTTCTATTCGCGTTTTTACCATATTTATTCTCCAACTCTTGAAATTTGCTGAACTTCTAGGAAGAAGTCTTTTTTTTGTTTTTGTAAATATTTTTTTCTGTGTTATTTAATCAAATACTCATCAATAACATTCCGTTCATATCTACTATCGTATATTTCTTTCATCAGTTGCGAAAAATCGGAAAATTATAATTGATATCCGAAAGGAAAGTTTTATAATACATCAATGGTTTTGTAATCACAAAAATTAAGTGTTCTTTCTTATTTAAAATTGCCTAATAATTAAAATTCGGTTTTTTTTTTAATATATTTTTTGTCAACCATCATGTTCATTTAGAACAGGCTAAATCCATAGAGGCTTAATTAACGCGTATTCATTCTTTTGAAACAACGTAAGCAGAAACCTCCCATGTTGCTCTTTATCCAGTGAATAGAACATCGGCTTTACACGAATTTGTAGTAATTATCAACAAAAGTTTTGTGAAGTCAACCTTATTCCATTTCCTATTATTTTAGAAATACAAATATTTCTTCCATTTCTTTACGTTCTGTATTCAATTTCTACTGGGATTAGCTTTAACATTTGATTATTTCTGAAGCGTCGTGCATTAATTTGTTGGTGCATGGACCACAGTGAATAGGATCTAGATTTATCAGGAAATCCTGTTCGGTATGCATCTGTAAGAAGTTGCACATACTGCACCAGCCCGCTGTAACTATCAATGGAAAAAATGACATACTCTATCAAATAAAATATTAGTCGTGTAGTGAGTCTATTACTACGGACTCATCCCGCCAAGGATAACTTGAAGGATACAAATAAGTAAAATTAATGAAATGAGATCAAATATTTCTAAAAGCACTTTTCAAATAATTATCTTACGAGGCTGAGTTTTATATACATACAAATATGCATCCGTATGTACATTACTAGGCACACACACACACACACACATACACACACATACACACATACATACACATATACACACACATACACACACATACACACACACAATATATATATATATATTTTATGATATTTTGACAGATTGACTCAGCACTATGTTACTTAAAATTTCGTGGGCCTTCGACATGTGTATTTCATCAGATGTTCGGAGGCAGTCTGGAGAGAATTTAAATATTACATATTTAGGCTTCAATCAATCAGTTCAGTTTATGTATTTTGCCATCAAAGCAGCATGAGTTATTCTACTGCTACTTCAACGTGGTGCAAATAGAATGCTAGCGCCACTTTATCGGCTTTCCATAGCATGATATATTCGTCGAAACCAATTCCTAATAGAGTATACCGCTCGTGGTATGTCAGTAGTTAAGTATTCAAATAGTTAATTATTGTTCATTCATTAGAATGTGAGTTAATCTACGGGCAACAGTTATCATGTCGCGATTATCCCATTTAATGATGTCGCATTACAAATGTGTTTGGTTGACAGACACAAGTGGATTATAATCTTTAATGGCGCCACATAACCTGCATTTTGTGTAGGTAAGTTACGCTTAGACAGAAAAAAAAAAGGGGTGAGAAGCGAAAGACTTGATGTTCATTAACAGGGTGTACATCTGGTGGCAACAGGGAGAGAAGTCATTTTCTTGCAGAGGGATACAGCTGGCAGTGAGTGCAGTCTCTCACGTGGGCAGAGCTGATAGAATTTTCAGGGGAATAAGGTGAAACCCTTTCCAGAATAATTCATGCGCCAATGATTTAGATCATTCATCAAAATAATGCCTTAGTGCACAGAAATAATAAAAATATATTGCAATATTAATAAATCGTTCTAGTAAGTGTAGTAGACGTGATCCCAGTAATAATATTACTAGTGCTAGTATATGAAAATGATCATGATGTCAGCCTGTAATGGATTTATATTAAGTCAATGACGCTTAATTTGTAGGACCCTCGTTCTTAATATTACATTTTTAATTTTTAATTTTGCTTCCCGAAGAATTTTTCCTCCAAAGCATTCATCACTGTAGCTCAATCCACTCAACAGAACTATACCTCTATCCACCTAGTTTTCGTTCTCTCTCTCTCTCTCTCTCTCTCTCTCTCTCTCTCTCTCTCTCTCTCTCTCTCTCTCTCTCTCTCTCTCTCTCTCT
>NC_068987.1:26726795-26731690 GCF_001194135.2 Octopus bimaculoides | reverse complement strand
CTCTCTCTCTCTCTCTCTCTCTCTCTCTCACTTCCGCTCTCGCTCACTTCCGCTCTTTCTCACTTCCGCACTCTCTCTCTCTTTCTCTATCTCACTCAAACACACACACATACACACATGTGTGTCACTCTATGTTTGTATGTATGTAAGTATGTATGCATGCTTACATGCAAGCATGCATGTATGTATGTATACAATGTTCGTATTTTTATTCGTATTCGTTTTTAGTAGAATGTTCATCTTCGAATTATTTACGACCTATCAACTGGTTGGAACTAATAAATGCAATCAATTCCCTGTATCTCTCCTTCCCTTCATAGCCACTCTTATTGTTCCTCACATTTTCTTCTTCTTCATCATCTTATTATTACTGTTGTTGGTGGTATATGTACCATGAGCACTTCGCCTTTGGTCGACTTGTGTTTTTGCATTTGCTTTTATTCACGTTTCTGTGCTGGTAGCTTTCGTTGAAAGGAAACACGTTCACACATTCATACATTATTACACTAAGTTCTGAATCATTATTTGGTTTGACATCGAAATATTTTAACTCGCAAGGTTCTCTTCCTATTGATTTTCGACGAAAAGTATCAAATTCTTCATATTTTACATAATGAAAAAGTATAATTTTTTCAGTTGGGATTAAGGCCATTAGAAAATTTATTGTACACTGTTTGTTTTTCTTAAATATATCTCTTAAAATGGATAATTCTATTTCTGAAAATGAATAATTCAAATTCATTATTAATAATTATCGCCAAGGCAACAATAGGACGAATGCTGCCATTGATTAGCTCCAAGAGGCCATCTATATACACTGGAAGCTATGTCAACATTATGAAATGACAACAGAAAAACGATGGTAAAGGCACACGCCAGAAAAGGTCACAAAAAATTACAAGGCAACCATACACACAGACAGAGAAATTAAGGACAACCATACACACAGACAGAGAAATTAAGGACAATAGGCCGGATATAGTTGTCAGAGATAATCAAGAATAAATGCTTTCTAACTGATGTATCAATACCAACAGATGACAACGTTTCTCTAAAAGAAATGGAGAAACTCTCAAAATACAAAGGCCTGGAAAAAGAGATAACTCGAATGTGGAATTTAAAGGCAGAAGCAATTCCTATCATAATAGGCGCATTAGGTATAATGAAAAAAGAATATTCAGAAAAATACATTACAAAAACACCAGGACTAACAAATATATAACATACAGAAAATAGCACTACTAGGCACCGCACACACCCTACGCAAAACACTTTCAATACAGTAACAATAACAGCATCACAATAAACCACAACACATACCCAATGCACACAGAGCTGCGCTTGGTAATGCAGTGAAAGCACGTGATGAAAATAAGACTACTGAATAATAATAATAATAATAATAATAATAATAATAATAATAATAATAATAATAATAACAACAACAACAACAACAACAACAATAATAATAATAATAATAATAAAACCTGAGCTTTGTTTCTATAATAATAACTGTAATGGTTTCAAATTTAGACACAGGATCAATAACTTTCGGGAATTGATAATATGTATCCTAATATTTGACTGGTACTTAAAATTATCGCCATAAATTCAGAACGTACTGGACCGGAACATGTAATTTTCCGAAATCTAGCGGACCTTGTAAGCGATTGCTTCCTTTTATAATACTAGTTAGAGAAGTTATAAAAATGTCGATACAACTACTTCTTAACCGAATTAATAATATTAGCTGTAGATGGCAGTGGTAGAATCGAAAATAGGGAAATATAATTCAGTAATATATAATAAGTTAACATGGATACTTATGTTGCTATTATATTATCTATTGCTTGGTTCATAGTCTCAGACATGTAGTCCCGTAAGATATGTGTATTTAAAGCAAGGCATGTGCTAGAGTATACTGAAAGGTTCCTAGTATTGGGTAAAAGAAAATACAGGATGAGTTAATTATGATTTTATTCAATATGTGCCCCTCTGAGATTCACACACTTATTGCAGCGGTCCTTCGGTTTCTCTAACCCCTGTAAAATAACTCGGAGATTTGGGCCTCCAAGCAGGCCTGTTGCAGTAACCTTAAAGCCAGGAACCTTTCAGAACCTCTGAAATATATTCTAAGTTGCGTCATCGCATTCTCATGTTTGTTTTATTTAGGTGTGAAGTTAGTACTCGGGGCTTTCACATCATATATATACATTGCCTTTCTTTGTCCTTATAGATGTATGATTTCGTATGTGCAGTACTTGACCAGAGTATTCAATTAGAGACTGTATTCTATACAAAATATCTGTACAGAATATGTCCGTGTATGTATCCGACACTCTCATATATGCACTCAAATTAGATTGACATTATATATATAATATAATCTAAAATATGTCAAGCCATATAGCTATATAAATTATAATGCAGAATTTGTCGATTTGTCCGTGAGACTATGTCTACCTTTATTTTCCATAGTCTAACATATAGATCGTTCTTTATACATTAACTATATGTCTATTTCTTTCACACTATTGGCCTGACCCCTTCACAAAATCCATCTGTCTTTTCCCTTTACCATATATCTAGGTGTCTCTCGTTTACGGTCTGTCTGAATATCAGTTTCACCTTGTATCTATCACATCAGTGTATTTTATCGTTATTTGTCAGTTTCGCTGTATGAAAATTCATTATATTTTGACATACGTCTGTATATATGTATATAAGTGTGAATGCATGTATATATTTTGTTTTTGTGTACATATATATAATACACACACACACATGTCTGTGTGTGTGTGTGATTGTGTTTGCGTGTATGTGTATGTAAATATAATAATGCCTACCGTTATATACGTTAACGACACGAGATGATTATTTACTTGCTTGCAGTCAAATCAAAATGTGTAGCGACGTATTTTACCATTATATATATACAATATATACTAGCAGAGTGGGTCTCGATGCACGTAACGCTATAGATAATAGCGTACTTTGTGGTAACCAGTTTGCATCTCAATCGCATGATTCCTGCTTCAGTCCCACTGTGTGGCAACTTCGGCAAGTGACTTCTACTTTATCCCCAGGCCAACAAATGGGAGAGGATTTGCTTGAGGAAAACTGAATTTTAAAAGAATGAATTGTTTACGTCCTCGTAAATAAGCTGTTCAACCTAATGCACCGAAAGAAAAATTACCAGTCTTAAAGAAATTAGTACTTGGGCCGATTTGTTCGACTAAATCCTTCAAAACGGAGCCCCAGCATGGCCGCAGTCCAACGACTGAAAGAAATAAAAGATAAAAAAATAAAAGTTAAATTATTTTCGGGTAAATTTGACGCGATATGTACAACTGCAACGGAGAGTACTAACTTATGACCAAGAGGAAAGAACACATCAGTCGCTGTGGCTGCACCGCACGCCGGAATTCATTCCCCTCAACCTTGAAGTTTTATTTTTGGATGATGTATTATATTTTGTTTTCCTTCTATGCAAGCTGTCAAATTTAGATTGTACATCTATCTGTTCTATCCGAGTATCACTTTGTCCGGTAACTTTCGAAATATGCCTTTACGCACTTTCTAACCATATATAACTATCTCTCAGATTGTAGTTGAGTTAACAAAATTTCTGAGGGAAAGAAACAACCAAGAAGTATTTTATTGCCTTTTGGTGTTTTCGAATTAATATGAACATGTGAGTTTTGAGGCAGAATTGTTAGTAACCCATGCAAAATATTTAGCGGCATTTCGTTCATCTTTACGTTCTGAGTTCAAATATCACGAGGTCGAATCTACCTTTCATCCTTACGGGGTCGATAAAATAAGTACCAGTTGAGTATTGCGGTCTATGTAATCAACTACTGCCCTCCCCCGATATTGCTGGCCTTGTGACAAAATCTGAAACCAAATTTTAAACCAATATGAACAAGTGAGTAATTAAGTCAGAATGTTTCTGTTCATACTCACAATCAGCGAATTATATGAATCTTTTCATTCTAATTGTGAAATTCTGAAAATTAAATCTAAAATCAGAAACCAATGTATTATAATCCTTCAATGGATTTACAGTCACAAAATTAGTGTTCGGTCATTTGTAATATTGCCTCGTAATTAAACTTCCATTTTGAAAATAAGTCATTTAACGGTGTATCTCAAAATGAATACAACCATAAATAATAGCTTGTTATATGGGTTAATAAAAAAAAACTCCTCGGATGGAAAAACAGGCTGAAAATTAATCGTTCTGTTATGTTTTTAATCATCAAATGACGTAACAATAGGTTAAATCCCTGTGGGTTTAATCAACTTAATAATCATTAATCTAAAAGTAGTACACAAAATTCCTATACCGACGTTTACCTACAGAACAGAACATGATATTGTAAATGACGTAAAAGTAATTATCTAGATAATATAAATGAATTCAACCTTATATTTCTCATTATTTTAAGAATGATAACGATTTTTCTCAGTGCCTTCGCTGAACTTTCAGTACTTAAAAGGTGCGAGCGGTTATAAATTCATGATATTTAACCAGAAATTGTTAGAAGTGTTTGAGGGTGTATGAAAGTATGTATGGTTATGAATCATGACCAAGAAAAGACAGTGATATCACGTGAAAATATTAAAGTTCATTCTTTTATTCTTTTACTTATTTCAGTCATTTGACAACTGCCATGCTGGAGCAATTCTTTAAAGGGTTTTAGTCAAAGAAATCGACCCCAATATTTATTCCTTGTAAGCTTAGTACTTACTCTATCGGGTCCTTTTGCCGAACCGCTAAGTTACACAGACGTAGACACCCCGACATCCGTTGTCAAGCAATGGTGGCGACAAGCACAGACACAAAGACATACACACACACACGCATAGGCACACACACACACACACACACA
>NC_068987.1:26723204-26725714 GCF_001194135.2 Octopus bimaculoides | reverse complement strand
ATAAGCATACAAATGCAGATGTACGTATATATGTGTGTATATATATGCGCGTGTATAAATATATATACATTTATAGGTCGTAGACAAAATAATGGAAACACCTTGTTAAATATAGCTGGCATCAATCACAGTTTCAATGCGTCGAGGGATTGCATAGCATAGGTTTTTGAACGGTTATTTTAGGGAATTTTAAAGTAATTCTTCAACTATGCTTTAGCTCATTTACCGCCTGCGGCAGTGGGAAGCTGCTTTTCACTTGACGCTCTGATGTGCACCATAAAGGTTTGGTTATATTAAGATCTGGTGATCGTAATGAATCACATCAAATGCTCTACTCTATTCCACTTTTGTGATCTTCAGAGTAATTTTGAAGAACATTGGCCGTGTGATTCGGCGCGTTATCGCCCTGGAACATGACGCAACCGTTAGGAAACAACGTTTGCAACATAAGATAGACATGATTAGCCAAAATATTCAGGTACGCCTTGTCGATAATGCTGATAGTTAGAATAATTAAAGGGTCAAGTATATTCTGAGATATAGCTTCCATACTCGTCAATTTGCAGCCTCCATCTTCACAGTGTGATCCAAACCTTAGGGTTGAGGGTCTCTTTGGGCTACGTCTAGATATAAGGCATAAGCTCACCACCAAAGTGGGATAAGCGTGAATGGCGATTCACCAGAGATTAAACGGTTCTATTTTAGCACTGGCGAATTCTGATACCCCACACGCCAATGCCAACAGAGCCCATGAAGGTTTATCAATTTCAATCCTTTCTTTGTATCCATCCTTATGAAGCTCGTGCTGATCGTCTTTGTTCAAAGTTTGCATCATAGTGGTTTGTCTTAGCTGACGCTTTCCTGCTGCAGATCGATGGTTTTGTTTGTTTCTTCTCTTTCTTTCTTTTTGGGTTTTTTGTTTTCATTTTTGTTGTTTTTTTTCTTTTTTTGTTTGTTTGTTTGTTTGTTTTGACACAATACGTTTGACTATTTTGCAGTCCTTCTCTATGAACTTTGCCTCCTGTCAAGAATAATGCTTCACAGAGCTGATTTTACCTCAGTTTTTGTATGTCGACAAGATTTTAGAGACCACAACTTTCGATATATCAAACAGTTTAGCAGTTTTATTGACAGAATCTCCAGCCCTCTGCGCTCCAACAATTTTCCCTCTGGAAGCCTGACAGGTGGCATATTTTAACTTACTTCAAAATAAATATCTATAACAAAACAGAGTCTATATCATGAATTAAAAAAAAGGCATTATGCATATGAAAACATACAGAGAGATTAGAAAGTTCTTGAATTTAACATATTGGTTGTAAAATGAAAGTAGTTGAATAAATAAAATGTGGTGTTATCATTAAATCGCTCATCCTCTGTACGTATAAAAACTCACTCACGCACATGTATAAACATATGTAGATAAATATGTGTATGTGGTATGTGTATACATACATAAATGCATATATGTATGTATACATACATACATACACACACACACACACACACACACACACACACACACACACATATATATATATATATATATATATATATATATATATATATAGATAGATAGATAGATAGATAGATAGATAGATAGATAGATAGATAGATAGATAGATAGATAGATAAACAAGGGTACAAAATGGTACTATCATAGCTAGAAACAAAAGTCAAAAAACGAAAACCACATGCTTCTGGGTTCCTTCCCACTGCGTGGCACCTTGGGCAAGTGCCTTCTACTATAGTCTCGGGCCGACCAAAGCCTTGTGAGTGGATTTGGTAGACGGAAAACTGAAAGAAGCCTGTCGTATATATGTATATTTATATGTGTGTGTGTATATGTTTGTGTGTCTGTGTTTGTCCCTCCCCCAACATCGATTGACAACCGATGCTGGCGTGTTTACGTCGCCGTAATTTAGCGTTTCGGCAAAATAGACCGATAGAATAAGTACTAGGCTTCCAAAGGATAAGTCCTGGGGTCGATTTGCTCGACTAAAGGCGGTGCTCCAGCATGGCGACAGTCAAAATACTGAAACAAATAAAAGAGTAAAAGAGTAAAGAGTATATATAAACATATATATATATATATATATACATATACGTTTAGACCAAATGATATATAAAAACATATACATATATGTATACATATGTGTGCGTGTGTGTGTGTACATGTGTACATGTATACACATATTTAATATACATTATTATTCACACACACTCATCACAGCTACACACACACAGAGTCAAACAACTTTATGTAGTTGTTGACTCCATACACAATTTATTTCCACTTTCGAATTACATTTTTCCCTGGAGAATCTTGCGTCTGAGTATTGCATATGTTGCAGCTTGCATCGACATGTTCATATCTTTATGTATTATGTATGGATAAATTTCCTTGAAATGAATAAATTCTCAGAAGAAGAAGAAGAAGAAGAAGAAGAAGAAGAAGAAGAAGAAGAAGAAGAAGAAGAAGAAGAAGAAGAAGAAGAAGAAGAAGAAGA
>NC_068987.1:26717287-26722459 GCF_001194135.2 Octopus bimaculoides | reverse complement strand
AGCAGGAGGAGATGATGAAGATAAGGAAGGTGAAGGGGTGAAGAAATATTAGTTGTAGTAGTTCTGTGTTCAAATTCGTTGAACTCACTTTTGGTGTTCATCCTTTCGTTATCGATAAAATAAGTATCAATTGAACACGGTGTTGGAACTTGCTGGCGTTGTGCAAAGATTTGAAATCATCATCAACATTATCATCATCATCCTCATCGTCGTCGGCCTTATCATCATGATTATCATCATTATCATTATTGCGTGAGAGAGCAGCGCATACCATCTAAGTGAAACCGTGCTACAAATTTACGAAATCCAATATACCCACCATGATTAGACTCAAATAAGCTTACATCATGCAGATACATCACAACCATATTTGCGCCACTTGGAGATATAATATCAAGATAAACAACACATGACCTTGCAGGTGGGAACCAGTTAGAATTTCCTTCATGTCCAGTAGCCCATCACGCTCAAAAGGTCTTTGAATAAGTGTTTTTAATAATGTTGAATGAAATACCTGTTTCTAGAGGTGAATTATTCGAATCCCAAAGACGTCCTTACAACATATGGCTTTGATGCACCCCCACTACTTCTGCTCGTGATTAATCACCTCAGGACATGCGCAAATGGTGAAGGTCAAGTATTGACAAGCAAATCTATGGAATTGAAACGAATATTTGCTGTACCCCATTCTACAGAGGTCTGATGCACTTGTGTGGTATATATTCTTTTTCACTGAGTTGGTTTTCAATGCATGGTCCTGGGCTGCGATGATCAGGCTTTCAGTATTCTATTTTAGTAGTTACAGGGGAGATTTCAGACTGGTATCTGTCTATGCTCCGACTGGATACGGGTAAGTCACACAGAGGGTTATTTCTGGTAAAAACAAAAAAAAGAAAACCTATTCTTCTATCCAGCAGACTAGATATTCGAACCTAAAATACGTTTAGTATGACTGAAACTAACTTCTAAACAATTGACTATCCCGTATAATCGATGGCATAATCCATACTGAACCTCTAATACTCATAATATATGTAGTGAAAGTTTGTGCTGGCGGAATCTTTGAAAAACATTAAGAAATCAAAACAATTATGAATTTATTACTGAACTGCATTCATCGGAATACTTCATTGTTCAAGGTACATGTAGTGAATTTATATCAACTACACACCGATATGATATTTTAGATAATAATTATACAATATCGTGGTGGTAGAGTTGATGAGATGCTTTCTAGTACTTAGTAAAATTGTGATAAAAAAAAAGAAGCACTGAAACTCCACCTATGGAAGTTAAGAAAATACGTATATGAATAATGTGAGTTGGTATATTCATTCCAGTTCGGTTTTGACTTAAATCCAACCAAGCGGTGCTTTGGCCAAGTAGCTGTTGACTTATCGAATCAAGGAAAGATCTGGGAATTGACTATGATAGACAAACCTTCTGTGGAACACCGTGTTAGAGACCGTACCAATTTACCCCGTCGATGTTGGATGCTTTTAACGTAGTGTACTCAGATACAAGCATTTTCACAAATTTTCCTGTCTGTGATTAGCTTCACCCCTCCCTGACATCAGCCTTGAAAGCGTTCAACATTGCATTAGGTCTACTCTTGGTCCTCTGATCAACTGAAGTAAATATATACATATATATATAATAAATAAATACAGAATTTGCTCTAAATAAGTACTCGGCGTGAATAAATCGACTTTATTTTTCTCCACAATACCAGGATTTCTATTAAGAATATGATATGAATAATGAATGTGAAATATCGGTTTATTTTGACTGGGAAAAATACATGCCTGCTATAAACTGAGCTACAGATGGACATGTTAATAAATTGAAAAAACTCAAACATAGGGAGATGTTCATTATTCACTTGGGTATCTGGCATATTTACCAAGCTTTTAATTATAAGTCATTATGCATGGAGTGATTGATCGATCTCCACATTTAATTCAGTAGTTTTATAGGATTTTTTCGTCAAAAACTGCTTTCAATTATCTTATTTCTTTTACATATATAAATTTTTTTCTCTGCCACACCTTTTCCGCGCATTTCACGATTATTTCAGCATAATCACATATTTTTTTCTTATCGAATTAGGAGGAATGCTTCATTTAATGATCTTTAACAATTGAAACTCATCATAATTTTTTCAAGTTTATATATTCTTCGTTCACTTTTTTTTTGTGTGTGTAATTTAATATTTGCTGTGAATTTCACTTTTATATTTTCCTTACTTTTATTTTTTAACAATTCCATATAGCAAAGTCAAAAATATAGAAAATCTGCAGGCTATCAAATGGCAACCATCTTTAGAAAGTTTAGTGGAATAGATTTTTCATCAAATGAAATTGAAGTGAGACGACGGGAGATAAATCGGTCATGAGATTCCAGGAAAGTTAAATTAGTAAAACAGATAGCAAATTTCAAACAAAGAATGAATGGTATAAATATCTTGTCCGCTTTTCAAATATAATATAACCAGACACATTACTGATCACAGAGATATTAATTAGGTTCTCGTTTTGAAGATTAGAAATTCGAAAAAATTTGTCAAGAAAGTAGGAATGCAATTAAAATATTACTTCATTAAATGAAATAATTAACGATTCTTGAAACTAATTTCTAATAAATCAATTTTTTTCGTTACCTCTTACATTTGATTGTCATTCACTTCCATTATAGTCATGCATAAATGCCAGTATGTGCATCGATTTGTCTTACTCTCTTCTGTCGAGCGCTTTCTCTCTCATTTTGCACACACGCGCACACACACATATATGAAGCGAAACAAAGAGGGAGAGATAGATGGAGAGAGAGAGAGGGAGAGGTGTTATAAATGTATAAAATGATCTACGTGTGCTTGTGTGTGTGCATGTGTACCTGTGTACAAAACTGCACACGTACATTACATATAATTATTTATTTACAATCTGTTGCCGAAATCGAAAAATAAGAAATTGAAAAGAAGGTCAAAATAAATCTTCATTTTCCAAGAAAA
Organism: Octopus bimaculoides; assembly: GCF_001194135.2. Taxonomy (NCBI): domain Eukaryota; kingdom Metazoa; phylum Mollusca; class Cephalopoda; order Octopoda; family Octopodidae; genus Octopus; species Octopus bimaculoides. Next base: position 26,719,449 of record NC_068987.1, on the reverse strand, counting down.
CATATAAATGCCGTGTCACATATTTAATATTCTTTTGATATTTTGTTTATATATTCCATCACAAAACCACACACATAAACACACAATGTGAATACACACACGAATTCATATATTCATATATTCACGCTTGCACGCACGTGTTTAGATATGCAGATTCTATTTTCCCTATAGTTCCCAGAAAATGTGTTTGCCTCTTGACAAATCTGCAGTAACTTTCCGTTTATATTAATCTATATTTCTAAAAGTATTCGAAGATAGCTAAAATTTATTGCCCAGCAATGTCTAAGGGATTCAGAGAACAGCACTGTATATATTCTCCGAATCTCACAGTCTAATTACTTGTAAAAAATTATACCACTTTTGTAATTTATAGCTACGATGTACACCTATCCTACTATTGTAATTTGCAGCTACTATGTACACTTACCCTACTATTGTAATTTTTGCAAGATGGCCAATGAGCGTATGTGCATAAATGTTTTTTTTTTTTATCTTTGGATCAATTACACTGCGGGACACGGTCTTGAAGAATTTTTTAGCCAAATGAATCGTCTTTATTTTTTAAGACTGGTACTCATTCTATGGGCGTGTGTATGTGTATATATAATATATATATATATATATATATATATATATACATACAAATAGATTGATTAGAAGATATGTATATGCGTGTGTGTATATGTATATATGCATGCATATATATACATAAATATGCGTGTTTATGTGTGTATATATATATGAACGTATGTATATATGTGTGTCTCTTTGTATGTGTATCTTGTTTTATTTGTTTATTGGTAGGGTCAACAAACATTTACTGTATATCATTTAATAAATATAGGATTTAAATATGTGCTACTATAAGTAACATGACGAGCTCGTATAACGTACTGTGAACAATTCTGCAATCTTTAAGGATCAAGTTAAATATGGTTGCTCTCCGAGAATAGACGACAAATAACGTAAAGTAAATTTCTCGTTCTTTCTGCAATGACCACCAATTCACTAATATCTTCCTTTGCAAAATCTACACCCAATGAAAGGGTCATGGAGAGTTTGCGAAATACGGATATAAAAACGGAAAGGTGACAAAATATACATAAACAATAATGGTAAGGGTATCTATATTCTTAGGTATGATTCTTCCAAAATATGATACTATCTATATTGTTCATGCTTTGTTTTGTTTGAATCTTTGTTTGGGGAGTGATGTATCTACAACAAATTCTACATTACACAATACATAATTACTTCAGTCATTTTACTAAATTAATTTAATACTATGAAATTGTCCTATTTATTGTCATACTTAATATCATTTATGTTGTCAAATTACAGAATAAATTTAAACTTCCGACTTCTAGACGATGTATAGTACCTGAACGTGTAAGAAATTAGTACCAGGAATCAAATGTGCGTCTGTGTGTTTTTTGCGTGTGTATACTTGTTCCTGCTTATGTGTGTTCGTGCTCAAATTCACTCTGCTATATCAAAAATATCTAGCTGTATGCAATAAAATTATATCGCTGAGTGAAAAGTTGGTTTTAATAAAATTATTTCGAGCAAAATTTGGAACCATCTCAAATTTAATTAACGAATAAAATGGAAGTTATCACATTAAATTGAAATAAAACTTCAGCATAAAGAATACCTAGAAAATTATCCCGTAATCATTTCATTGTTTTCACGTATTTTCTTTTTAAGAATCGATAACTTTCGTTTACTATACGACAGTCCATGTTGCACTATCTTTACAAACTTACATACGCGCGTACGCACGCATGTACCAACGCGCGCATACACACATACGCATACATGCACACACACGCACGCCACACACATATGTACACACAAATATACGTGAACTAAAGTTTCCACATAATTAGTGTTGGATTGGAATTATATCTGCATGTCAGAAATTTTAAATCTTTTCAGAATTAATAATAGATAAATTATATAATATTCGGCATTCCTTCTAGCTATAAATATAAATATACATGTTTTATACATACATACATGCATACATACCTGTGTGTGTGTGTGTGTGTGTGTGTGTGTGTGTGTGTCGTCACGTGTATGTTTGCGTGGTTTTGTGTACGTGTGTGTTTGCGCTTGTGTGCGTGTGTGTGTGTGCATAAGAAAATTTATTTATATTAATA
>NC_068987.1:26715345-26717277 GCF_001194135.2 Octopus bimaculoides | reverse complement strand
GGTTGCAATACTTTGATTGGTTAACGAAATGCTATCCATCAGTGAGCACACTTCCAAAGTTCGAGCGACTATCGGAAACATCAAATTCTTAAATTTGTTCTCTTTTTTTTTGGGGGGGGGGGGTAGGAAAACAGTTTGAATCCACAGAAGAACGCCATTTTCCAGAGCGTCGTCATATTTGAGCTCATTTCTGTTTAAAAATTAGCTTCTCTTCCGTTTCTTTTGGCACGTTTCCATTTTAAAATTACCTAAGTCCCAACTGAATGCTGCCACAAAATGATACTTTTCCCAAGTAAATGAAATCCACGGTGACTGCAAACGTCCTATATTGCTTATATTGCTTCTGTTACTCAAAACTAATCTTTTTTCAAGCGGATGTTTAATTGCAACACTAGTAATTCTTCAATCACTCTTTAACATTTTAGATAGTAACGAATTTTTCTTTGCAAGTGCTTGACAATGAATATATGCTTCTGACAAAGCCCAACAAAAAAGAAAAAAAGTATCTAGCATTCTCATCATCGCTGCTGGACAATTTCGCTTTGTTAGAGGTATATGTGTGTTTTTAAATACACTACGTCCATAACACATCTCCATACGAATACCAGAGTTAATTTTCCTTTGCGCGATTTATCTGCATTAAGTTCGATACAGAGACGGCTATAAAAACGGAAAAGAAATACAATAAATAAAAATTAAATCAAGTGGGAAATAAGTTAATACAAAAGCATTATAATTAAAATATGTGTATTTTATGATAAAGAAAATCATTAATAAGGAACAATTTAAATGTGTAATTACAATTCGTTTTAACTGGGGCAAAGTCTTGCAATCTTGATGGGAGAGGAAGACGATTGACTAGTACTTTATTTCATCGACCCCGAAAGGATGACAGATAGAAATTTAATTTAGAACGTAAAAAGCGCCGGAAAAAATGTGGGTCATGCTAACGACTCTGAAATATCGCCGATTAATCGAAACAACAACAATAACAATAACACAACAGCAACAACAACAATAATAATAAATTTCCTGATGCAGTACCAGGCAATGGCTCTCATGGCTTTTGACAAGGTCCTCCTTTGCTGTGCAGTGGAGCCCTTGCCATACGAGAGACCTTCACTCGCAGTTTATGATTTTTATTTGGCATTACATTCCTCAAGAAGGGCGTGATAGTGAGATGAGATAATCTGCTTTGTTTTTAACGAGAAATTATATTTAGCAGGTTGCAAAATAATTTTAAAAGGGCATCCTGCTTCAGTGTAGATTTATCCCTATGAAGACCTTCTCCGCCGTTATTGTTTTGGAGATATTCTTTATTATTATTATAAGTGCTATCCTGAGTAGTATTGCCTCCATCGGCAGTACAGAAATTTTATTTGGATTGTGATTGAACCCTCCAAGTTTATCTGCATTTTTTCTCCTGCAGGGTGACCAAGCAGTAAGAAAAACTCTCTCCGCACAGACGAGCTATGTGGCGTTCGCGGCTCAGTCCCCGACAGTCCGACATTTATGATTCAATTTCATGACATTAATTATGGTGGTGGTCAAAGGGCTAGTTTCACTTATTTGAATGAATAAAATACGGGGGCACATGTAATGAAAACGAAAGAAGACAAAAAAAGAAAAAGGGGATGAGAAATGATTGGAAGACAGATTGTATGTGAGAGTGTGAGCTTGGCTGTGAGAGAGTATAAAAATAAATGTGGTAGAAGGGTGGGTAGGTGCTTTCATAGGCCCAGGATATAGGTGAGGAAATGCGTTCCTTAACTACAGGTAAATTGGAAGTCAGATAACTAAAATGGTGTGAACTTGCTAGATAGTAAAGAGTCGGATAAATAACATCAGCATTGCCAATTCAGATGATGAATAGTGTTGCTGAACGACAGGAAAGATATGGATAAATCATATATATATATATATATATATATA
>NC_068987.1:26708289-26714897 GCF_001194135.2 Octopus bimaculoides | reverse complement strand
GTATGTAGTGTGAAAATGGGGAAGGGAGAAAGGGAGAAAGGGAGAAAGGGAGTTAGTAGTTGGTCAGTTGTAGTGTGTGCGTGGTGTGATGCGAGGGTATTGGTGTGGTGTGCGTGGTGTGATGCGGGGGTATTGGTGTGGTGTGCGTGGTGTGATGCGAGGGTATTGGTGTGGTGTGATGTGAGGGTGTTGGGAGGTGGGGAAGGCATGGGTGGAGTGTGGGTTATATATATATAGTAGCCTTAATTATCTAATTTGTCTCTAGTGTTCTTTTCTTATCTTCTCTTTCATTCGTGTGTTGTATCGTATCTAGTTCATTGATTCCTAAATATTTGTATGTCTGGTTTTGGTCTAATTCTCATATTTAATTTGCTTTATCTCGTGTGATTTTGCTACTCAAATAGTTTTCCTCTTTTCAAGGTTGCTTTGGCACATTCTTGTAAGCCAAATTTCATGTTTATTTCTTTGGTAAATCCATGTACTGTTTGTAGTAATTTTTACAGGGACTCAGTTAGACAGTATATTAAGTAAGTATGCATCCAGTTCCAAGTAAAGCTGATTTTTGCAATACACCAAAATTGTAGGGCATTCTAAAGTTTCCAGGTGTTTCTTCAGACTGGGTGATATTCAACTCAATGTTCTGATAACAACAGGAACCACCTTTATGTTTGACTCTTGCAGCTGTCACATCTTGGTGACCTCAATTCTCAGGTCTCCATATTTATCAACCTTTTGTTTTCTTTCATGATAATATGTTTTTCTCCTGGCACTGCCACATTAATTATTAGGCACCCTTGTTTGCCCTTCTTAAAGGTTTACTATATCTGGCCTTCGCTGCTCTAGCACTTGCCTGTCTGGATGTCAAAGTCATAGATCTTTAACTCATCGTTTTTGTCCATTACCTTTTCCGCTGTATGTTGGTTCCAAACGCCCTTTACCTCGTATCCATACTTCCGGCATAGTAGACAGTGGAGGTTTCACATAGTTCAGTTGTGCTTTCCAATATCCCTATACGTGAAAACTTGAGTGAAGGTTATTGGAATTAAATGAAGAATGGGAAGAAGATAGTAGTGATTCCTTCTATTGCTCTGAAGATGTTAGTGAAAGTGACTGTGCGCTGGACGGTTTAGGTTCTGTGTCATCAGATGATGAGGATACTCAAAAAAAATTATCTGCAAGCAACCCATTTATGAATGAGCACTATGTTTCTAGAGACAGACAAGAAGTTTGGCATTCTATTCCTCTTACTCAAGCAGCAGTAACTCCATCTTCCATCATTGTGCGACAACATTCGGTTTTGCAAAAATGTCTTGTGATAGCATTGAAACATGCTTTACTATCTTTATGTGCCGGAATCTTCTTGAAGTAATTCGCAAATGGACAAATGTTGAAGGTCAGGTTGTTTACAAAAATAAATTGAAGGAAATTGATCACTCTGAACTCAAGAATTTTATTGGATTCATTATTCGTATAGGTGTTTATAAATCTAAACATGAAAATGTCACAAAGTTATGGCCACCCAATATTCAAAAAAATTATGAGCCGGAGAAGATTTCAACAGATTTTACTAGCATTGTGTTTGATGATGCTAGTGCAAGAAGAAAGAAGAGAAGTGATGATAAATTGGAGCCCATAAGAGAAGTATTTCAAATGTGGAATCAGAATTTGCAAGAAGGATATGTTCCAAGGTCAAGCATGACAATTGATAAACAATTAGTTTCATTCAGCAGGCGCTGTCCATTCCGGGTATATATTCCTCCAAAACCAGGAAAATATGGAAGTAAAATTTGGGCAATATACAGCAGTGAAACATCTTATGCCTGGAAAATACAAATCTACACTGGAAAAGATCCAGTAAAAGGGAGAGAGACAAATCAAGGTTCAAGAGTTGTTGAAGACCTAGAAAAAGAACTTGAAAATACTGATCGCAATATAACTTGTGATACTTTTTTTACAAGTCTAGGATTGGCTCGAAAGCTGCTTAGCAGGAAAACTAGTTGGAACAATTAGAAAGAACAGAGTTGAACTTCCAAGTGCTTTCAAAAATGGAAAACAAACAGAAATCAACTGCACAATATTTGGATTTCAAAAGGATTCTCTGATCCTACCTCATTGTCCCAAGAAAAATTATGTAGTCACACTTATGAGTACAATGCCTTCAGTTGATTCAAGAAGTATTGAAAAGAAACCCGAATTCATTACATGTTACAACAAAATAAAAGGGGGAGTAAATACCCTAGATATGATTGTATGGACATACACTTGCAAACGAATAACTCGAAGATGGACCTATGGTTATATTCTACAGCATGATTGATATAAATGCAGTGAATGCTTTCATTGTTGCTAAAAGCTTCACTTGCAAACTTTCAAGGATAAAAGAAGACTGCTTAATTCAGTTAGGAAAGGAACTTGCTGGAGTTAATGCTAAGAAAGAACATGACAAGCAATCTTCTAGTTCCGTTAACATTTCTCAACCAAATAAAAGAAGACGATCTTCAACCTCATTTGAAATTCCTCAGCCAAAGAAAAATGAAGATGTTCTTTGTATGGCCCAAAAAAAGACAGGAAAACTCGTAAGAAAACATGTAAGAATTGTAATATCCATGTTTGCCAAGAACATTCCAATGTTGTCTGCATTCACTGCCATTAAGAGTTGTATTTCTGAAATTTTGTAATTTTTAAAAGTTATAATATATTCTGTAAGCTGCATTTTTTTAGTAAAATTTGTGAGAAATAGTAATTCTTCATTCACCTGATAGCATATACAATGTAGCTAAAAAATAGTGGTAGTTTGAATAAAATTTAATTGAAAGTTAAAAAAAATTGGGTCCATCAGACCTAGTTTGTAATTAGTGACATGCATTTTCTCTGGTAGACCAAGGGTTAATATGTGATTTTGAAAAAATATTCAATAATTGATTTTTTTGTAAGAGATTTAAATTTATTTAAAGTCCCGCAAATTCTATTATTAATTTTTGTGGCCACTGAGCAATAACTGTCAATAAAACATCAATTGATAACTTGTTTATTTTACACAGCTTCAGAAGATTACATATTTTTTATTGTTCTAAATCTTCTACGCTGTTTTGTTTGCGTTGTTTTTCAATACACAAACTACGTTTTAGCCCACGTAATGACTTCATTTAACATGAAAGGTAACTCGAATTCCGTGCATATTTTTCATGTAGTATCGGTTGTTCCTTTCTGATTGCTAGGACATAGCTTTATAGAATAAAAGGTAGTATTTAATTATTATGAATGCCAATGATATGTTAGAGGTCTCATAATAATACATACAAAACTCATGAAGCGACTTTTATGTTCGTAAAATATGTTTTGAATGGAGAAGAAAACACATTGTATATAAAATGAAACGGTATTGTCGTTAACACAGTGTGGTGAATCGAGAAATGTAATGTATCAAAATTAATCCTACGGAAAGGAAAAGAATTACTGAGCAAGGTAATGAGGCGCGAGTCTGACCTTTGCAGTACAGGAACAGAACAGACGTTTTGTATTGCTTTAACTTCTCAGTGACGTAGTATAATACTTACAAGTACTCACGAAACAATAGCAAATTAATTTTAAGTGATGGTGATTATCTCATTCATCCTATGGAGACTGACTCGATTTTCTGACCCTATTCTTCATCTGATTCCAGTTAAATTGTAAATATACCAGGTAAGAATTTTCACTTAAACAGTGACGCACACGACACAAACATCTAAAATTTTAGTTGACGTGTTAACACCATATTTTACTAGGTTATTGTGACAGTAAAAAATAACTCTATATTCCATCCTCTGAATTAAACATAGTTAATCTACTGTTAATAGATCTCTCTGTCCTTGAATCTAGAACACAGGACAATCGGTTTTGTGGAGTGTCAACGATGTATATTTATATATTTAACATCAAATGCTTTAGCTTATCTGGCTCGATGAAGTTGTTAAAAAGTGGTATAACCCACTAGTATAATACATGACCATGCTGAGAGATTTTGTTCAAACTCAAGAACACTTCACTAATCTCGCATCTTTTGTGCACAACGAATTTGGAAAGGAAATTACTCATTGGCTAACTTACAAAGCGTAGTGACATTCAAACGAATCCAAATGTTTAAATAATCCTCCCATGCAAGAAGTAAAAAATAAACTTGTCTAATATTTCTACAGTATATTTACAAAAACATCTTTATATCTAAATCATTGCAATTCAACAACATTACAATCCCTCGAGGTTCGATGGTATAGGTGCAGATGTAAATTAGTGGTTGCATAATAAGATATACAGAGGTGGTGGCTCCTCTGAGAAGGAAGGACTGGATCTGGCTAACGCGCATAAACGGGCAACAAGAAGTAGGGAAAATGATTCAACCGGGAAGAAACCACCCAGATCGCAAAACAGAACCACTATAGTAACGAAATAAAACAAAAATATGGTGGAGAGGGGAGTCAGTATGACAGTAGGTTAAATTTGGAGTGCATTGTTAAACGACGGTTAGGTAAGCAGTCTACCTTTATTTTTGGACGTGGTTTATTATGCCCAAATATGTACTTTCCAGTTGTGTCTTCTCTACTGTGGTTCATGTGAGCGACAAATATTAATTGAAGAAGTTGCTGATGCATTTTTAAGTTTTTAGAAGAATTATTTTACTCTGTCTTTCCTTTACTTGTTTCAGTCATTTGACTTTGGCTATGCTGGATCATCGCATTGAAGAATTGAATTTTCGTCGAACAAATCAACCCCAGGACTTATTTGTTAAGCCTACTACTTATTCTATCGATCTATTTTGCCCAACCGCGAGATCATGGGCGCAGAAACACGCCAACACCGGTTGGCAAGCGGTTATGGGAGTCACACAGAGACACAAAGACACACACATATACATACATACATACATACATACATAATGTACGACGGGCTTCTTTTAGTTTCTTTCTACCAAATCTTCTCAAAGGCTTTGATCGGCCTGAGTATAAATAGAAGATACTTGGCCAAGGTGCCACGCAGTGTGAATGAACTCAGAATCATGTGGTTGGAAAGCAAGCTCCTTAACACACAGCCAAGCCTGCACCTGTTCACAATCTTGTTCATGCAGTCTTTGTTATGTTAATGATGTACGATCTGGAGAAGAGAGCTTTAGTGGTGGTGAATTCTAATATTTGATGCGATCGTGAAGTTTCTAGTTACAACCCATGTTTAGGTGGAAAGGTGAGGTTCGATAATGTTTTCTTTACAGTCGAAATGATTGTATCGTTTTACTGTTGACAAGAATGGAACGGCTTCCTTGAAAGATGTTTCTTCGGATCTCAGATCATAGTATTAGTGCAGATTTGAAGTGAGATGTCATGGTGCGTAAGGATAAAGTTATGGGAGGCAAATGTGAAGGGTAGTATCATCTGCGCAAGAAAAGGTGTTATTTGTGCTGCAAGTATTCAGTTTATTGGTGTGTAGCAGGAAAAGTTTATGGAATAAAACGGAACCTCAGAGCACGTTAGTTTTGGCAGAATGAGGGTCAGAGAGATCTTCATCTACACAGTTTGCGATATTGCAATCCGGTTCGAAGCCATTAGTACATGAGTTGAGAAATGGGAGGAATTTATAGGCAGATAGCTTTGGCAATAAATTATTATGCTACATAACATACACTTTGCTGATGTCGAGAGCAATAAAACTGAATTAATAAAATTCTTAGAATGAAGTAATCATTGGTGAATGGTATGAAAAGCAAGATTTTCAAAAATCTAGTATTACAATAATTGTACTGGTAGTCATTAATATTGTGATCTTTAACTACAATTGGGCCTCTTTGAATAAAAATCATATTTAGCCCAGAATATCAAACATTGCGAATAAGAGGTGTCATGTAATTTCGTCAAACATGAAATAGAAGTTACATTCAAGTGTTGACGGTTACTTACACATAGGTAGTAAATATGTGGAACTGATTCTTTTACTGCAGAGAGCTATGAATTATCGCCAATGTTTCTAAGATGGCATTATTCATAAAAATTAAAATCCGGATAATAAAGAAAACGAAAAAACGAATACAGCTTTGATCATAAGTACATAGAAAAGGAAGTTAGATATATGAACTAATGGAATTAATTTGCTCAAAACAACAAACAGATAAGAATGGAGTTGTGAATAAATAAAAGCGTAACTCAGTCAACATATAGTTTTTAATCTCTAGAAATATTAGCATTCGGGAAGATAATCATAGTTTACAATTAAAACGTCAGCTACATATGATTATATCAAACAAGAAACGATAACAGAAATGGGAATACAATGTTAGGATCTCCGCCTTTAATTAGCTATGAAGCGTAAACGGAAACATACTATTCAGAAAGGGGGAAGAGATGTAACACATTAGTGGATTTTTTTCTTTCTGAGAGTTATAATATCGTAATATTCAGCAAAAAATTCAGTCTGTGTTCCTTTAGTAGTAACATTAATATTATTATTATTATTATTAGTAGTAGTAGTAGTAGTAGTAGTAGTAGTAGTAGTAGTAGTAGTATTATCATCATCACCATCATCATCATCATCATCATCATCATCATCATCATCACCACCACCACCACCATCATCATCATTTC
>NC_068987.1:26706919-26707573 GCF_001194135.2 Octopus bimaculoides | reverse complement strand
ATATATATATATATATATATATATATATATATATATAGATACATACACAAACACACATATACATATATGCACACATATATACACACATACACACATATGCATACGCACACACACAAACTCGCATGCACACACATATGTATATATACATACATATACATGACAAATTAGGGCATCATAAGGAAAAACTGCATAGAATTAACATACGTCATATTTGTTTACTTATTAGTATCCTTACAACTTCTAGTCGCTAGTAACCAAGTATATATATCGCGAAGGTGAAACAGGCTCCTCTATCCGGCTGGCAAGCTACTTCAGGCTGATGACGAGCAAAGACTCAGAAACATGTCCCTGAATGCTGGCTAGGCTGGGTGGAGGAGCTTGTCTCCCCCTCGCAAACTTAAGGACACAGTAATTGTGTCAAGGCCGACAGGAAGCGGTCCAGCTTCCTAGGGCTAAACGGCAGTAGTGTGTTCCCTTATTGGGATTGTCACATTAAGTTGACAATATACTACAACTTTATATATATATATATATAACTTTATATTTTCCGACGCTACTCTATCTCTTTCTCTTTCTCTTCCTCTATCATTTTCCCCCTCCCGTTCTTCCTCTTTACTACTACGTATCTCGCTTTACCCCTCTCGTTCTTCCTCT
>NC_068987.1:26704364-26706140 GCF_001194135.2 Octopus bimaculoides | reverse complement strand
ATATATATATGTGTGTGTGTGTGTGTGTGTGTCAGGTGCTATTTCTTGTCAAAGCATACCCTTTAAAATTCAAAACCCCATAACTAAATAATTAAAGTAGAATATATATGGCATGTATGAATCTTCTTTCAACGTGTCACTTATAGAAAGAAAAGGTTTATATGAAACAGGATTTGCAATGAGCCTTCATTTATATAAATTAGACATGCATTGCATGCCTGAAATGGAATGTATGTTAAAACAAAATATAACAATTGAATTATTTTGTTATTAAATCTATGGAAACATGTATATAAGGGTTATTTATTCAATAGGATATTTGTATAAGTTTATTTGAAACTCCTCGAGGTATTTCTGTGAACTATGAAAATTACAAGTTTTGAAAACTGCATTAATTAAATTGTGCTTCTATTGTTCTAGTTAGCTGAAGTGAAAGTATATGTCATAGAGATAGGAAATTGTACAGGAATCGAAGAAAGCGGGATATAACAATGGGTGCCATGTCTTTAGAATTCTGTAATAACATTCAAAAACTGCTTTCCATGGTATTTTTGTTTGGACTCTCCAATTTCAAATTGTGACGATTTACCATTGCTTTCATCGCCTTCACAGCAAGACATGAAAGGATTCATCATCGCTCAGTAACAAAACACAACTTCTCACAAGCGCTTCTGCTGCTTCAGAAGTGTGCCACAATCCCGCATTAGGTAAGTGTGACCCTTTGGCGTTAAATGTTTTGCTCCTGTATGTCACGCATGAGCGAGAAAATCGGAAGTGGTGACCCTAGCATGTAATATTTACTTACCCCACTGTCCCAAATTTTGTTGTTCTCAATATATTTTAAAATCGAAACATTCTTGTTCCTAAACCTCTCAACGAGAAATATTCAGTAGCAGCCCGTGAATGCAGCGATGTTTGCCAACCTAACGTGGCAGTCCCATTTTAGGGCGAACGCTACTAGACATCGTCTCCAGCTGGCTATACGACATACAATCTGTGTACTTATATTTTCGAATAGAGGAGGTTTCAAAAAACACAGCAAATTCGTCTGACTGTCCTGGTAGACCTGACCAACTCGGTAATCCTCCTGGCAAGGGCACAAAACAGTCACACAAAAATAAGCACAATTTTAGGAGGAGGGATACGCCTCCAAAACACACTTCTCACCGCTAAGTGAGACTTTAAACACAACCACAGGCAGGCAGATGCGTGGAACTCAGTGGAGATTTCTTGTTCGACAAAAATAAATAAACGCAAGCAACAAATCCCCACTGAATCCCCAAAAAGCAAATGTCGTACCTGGTGGTTGTGCTTCAGAATCTTCTTACCACACAGCCCCCACTGCGCCAATATATATGCATATTTATCTGCGTGTGTGTGTCTTCTATGTATATATGTGTGTGTTTATGTGTATCTATCTATTTAAGTATCTATCTATACAAATATATATACATCCATGCTCACGTGCACACACACACGCACACATACACATACACACACACGCACACATATATATACACACACATGCACAGATATTTGTATGTATGTGTGAGTGTGCATGTGTGTGTGTGTGAACTAACAAGTGTAAGGAATTTATTCAAATCGGAAGTCGTGGATACTATTAAATGATATAATCATATCTTAGTTTTACAGCTGTTTCAAATAATCGATTATTGTTATAACATTCATATTATGTTATTAAGTCTATTAAGGACATGTCCTTCTTAGTAAACTCCCATTGGTGTTTTTCTCCTTCACCAGCACACTGTCAAATTT
>NC_068987.1:26700382-26704354 GCF_001194135.2 Octopus bimaculoides | reverse complement strand
CCCATTTGTATAACCTATTTTCGTGCTAAATGTCAGAGATACCGTTTTAAAATGCTCATCTGTATTAGCGATATTTTTTTTAGTATTTATTGTTTTTGTCTGCTTCACATTTATCCACGATCTGCTATGATTTATGGTCTGCTACATGTCTGCAATGCGTCTATAGAATCAACTGGCCTAAGCACATATTTTTCTCGCACTTCGCTTTTTCTTTTTCATTTTTTTTTCCTATTTTAGATTTCTGACTTCCTTTGATCTAACCTGCATAGCCATTTTCTCTCTTTCTTAATTTTATAACCAATTTTTAGTAGTCGTGCCGTTAATTGACGTTATATGAAAAACAACTAATCCCCCCACCACCACCAGGCAACCAGTCCTTCTCTCTCGTCTACTCGCTCTATATCTATTTTACGTATCACTACAGCCTTTCCTCTCCTCTGTCTCTCTAATCCTATTGAACTTACATATATTCATAAACACTGTTCTCCACTATGCCATTCTCTAGTGTCTTCTGATGTGGACATCAAGATTTCGATACGCGGGTCTCTTAAATCTGTGACAATCCATACACCTAAAATAATATCCGGCTCCATTAATAATATGCATGGTTATAGCAGTCATCGATTATCTGAAACAGCTGTACAGATAAAACTTGATGACATCATATAACTATATACAGAACCTCTCATGCGAATACATGCATTCATTGTCAGATCACTAAATTACGAACAGTGTCTCGTCAGTGATAGCTATCTGCTTGTCGCATACTTATCAAATCTCACTGAGAATTACATTGACTTTTCAGGCACTGATGTCGCAAATAGCCAACAGGTTTATTAAAAGTTAATCATTAGCGACGAAGCGTTATTAATGCCCAAACGCAATCTTTATGTCCAAATTAGCGTAGATATTTTGCTAGAAAATTGAATACTGTAACATTTGCCTTGAGAGATCCTCTTATATAGATGACTGTTGAATCTCTTGAACAAATTCTATTTTATATTGGACTTTCTTTTAGTTCTCAGATATTCAATGGTCGTCTTAATATTTCGCAAGATTTTCAAACATAGGATTGAACATAAGATGAATTTCAAAGTATATTTATGGCGAAATAGGTAACATCAAGTTAATTGTACCAGAGCTCGTTTTAATATATTATGTCTTGCCTAATCTTGAATTATGCAGCATAGAATTCATACGATACGGATTTCAATCTGTATAACACACATATTTTGCATGAAAAAGTTTATTAAAATGTGTGGATCAAATATACTCTGGAAAACCTGCAATAGATATAAACCTGCGAACCTGGAACTTGATTGAGATCGTTTATTGGTATGGTAATTAGAGCTAAAATCCCCGGGAAAATGTTTGCTAAATTAATCTGTTCTTTGTCTTACAATATAAATATCTAAAGAATTTTGCTATCTTGGTTTATTTTCAGGATATTCTATACACATAATGCAGGACTGTGTGAATAGATTATATTAGTCATTTGGATAAAATGATATTCGTGTGCTATATAATTTCTCACCGAAGAATTGTTTCAGAGTAAACAGGAACCGTTATTTTTCGATTAGGAAGTTGACTCCATACATTTGTATGTTGAGCTGTATAAATGCTCTTATTTGCAGCTGTACAAATAAAACACAATTTTTAAAATCTTTCTAGCAGAGAAATGCAACAACATATTCAGCAAATTAACGGTCCTGATACGCTATCGTTGTTTTCAGGTAAAGTGTATACATTCTTTTTCATGTACCTAAGCAGTAATGTCAACATTACCTATAATGACTATTGTCTGCGTGTTTCATTGAATTCTGGCTAAAGATCACCTAAGTTCACTGCCACCAGTTAAGCTTCAATGCTACTGCTTATTCTCGCATCGGATCAAATAATTTCGTATGGTTGGACATCATAGTTATGCACATCGTAAACAAAAACACAGTTAAGATATCTTATTTTGGACTCGATTATTGCATAAATATAAACGATATTCAAAGGAAACAAATGCAATAATATCAGACAATCTAAATTTCAAGGAAATAAAATTTATACAGATCGGAATGGATCATGTCTTCAAACTCATCTGAGTAAAGTATAACCATGTTTCAGTTTTATTGTCTCTCTTTCACTTCAGGTGGTGAGACATAGAAGCAATCAGCTTTTATAGAAATAGATGGAAAGTAGCGATACTGATTACGAATGTCCCTCAAGGCGGTGTTGTGCATTCTATAGGATTTTACAAATCCAAAATAGTGATTTGAAAAGAACTTCAATTGAGTGGTATTACTTTTGCTATATGTGAATATATAATTTTTGTTTTGTTATCATGTTTGGCTACTGCACATATATTTTCATTATCATATTACTGCATAGGTTTACGAAGGTGTATGTTCGAGTTAATTACAAAAGAATGATGAAAGCATTCTTGAATATGTGTATATAACTATTTACTAATTAATTATTTTTAATATAAAATTCTGCTCTCGAATATTCTCCCGTGAATTATAGGATAAAATTTCCAATGAGGACTGGACCAGCGAATGGAAATAGCTTGTGTTTGAAATATTCTTGAGGTTGAAATATTCTTGAGTTTGAAATATTCTTTGAAATATTCTTGCAAAGATTAACTTCCGTTCAAATCGAAAGGCTTGTTAAGTGATCTAAACACGATGTTGATTTTCGTGGTGTGGTTAACAAGATAATACTGAGTTCAATGCAATTTTCTGTCTCCGAAGTGAACATAACATAAAGATTTATTCTTATTTTAATTTAGTAAAGAAAATGTTAGGACAGTTTGAAACATCATTGTGCAAACAAAGCCTAATGCTTAATGAGATATGTAATGGGATTGTGCAGTGAGTCATTCGAAGTAAACGGAATCAGGTGAATTTTGTTTGAATTAAAGTGAAATTATACTGATTATTAAGATATGTTTCGTTCTGATATTTGTAAATGTAGGTGAAAGTTGTAAAGGAATCGATCTTGTTATAAGAGAAGTAATGGTCTCGCCAAATTAGTGGACTTGTGTATCGTCCTTCTGCTGCATTCTATACCTACTTCAAACATAAATACTTCAGAAATGATTCTTAAGATCAAGTGGGCCAATTATATTCCAGATAACGGTTATCAATGATTCAGAAATATGTGCATTCAATCTTTCTTGCAAGTCGTATCACGCAATATTGTGTGCACTGACGACTAATAAATCTATAGATGAAAGTAGGCGAATTTAAAATTCAAATTTAATATTAACTTTAAAAATAAACTAACAAAGGAATGGTTGGTGGACCGCACCATGAAGCAAATTAGGTCGTGGCTGGTCTGCAAATGATGCAACATATGAAATACAAATAAACATTTCTTTTACGCTTTGTACGTCCCATACATGAAAACATTACTGAATAGCACGTTTCACTTATTCATGAAAGAAGAAAAAAACAAATCTAATACAGAAAGAAAGAAAAAGTAACAAATGCACTGTAGAATGTTGTGGCTTTCAACGGATCGATAATAATTGATAGGATAGTGTCATTGATAAATTTTTATTCTATGTGTCCAAATTTCCTGTCTTTAGATATCAAAGTGATCGTAGCACATCTAATGCATAAGAACTACCCGTTTTGTAATTGGTGTATTGTCAATAAAGAAGGATAGACAAGGCTTTTCTTTTGTCCAAAACTCTCATTCACACTAGAGAAGAAAAGAGAAGGGAAGATTTATTGATATATATTTTCGGTATTATACTTTGTCATGTATTTGTTCATACTTTACCACAGCATATATTTGTCTACATTTCCCCTTTCATACTGCGTCTTAAACACCGCAAAGATGCAATATGAAACGAAACTGCATCGAACATCATACAATAAAAATCTATATCAAAATGCCAATTCTATAACAAAATAGGCTTGAACAAAAGAGACATGAGGAAAACTAATAACTTGTGAGTAACTATCGATTTGTAAA
>NC_068987.1:26693453-26700302 GCF_001194135.2 Octopus bimaculoides | reverse complement strand
TATATATATATATATATATATATGAAAGCCAATCTGTATATCTAAATATTTGCTAACAGATAAGTAAAAGCAGTTCGAATTATGTAGGTATGGATATATACAGAAAGAAAGTAAAAGTGAATGAATATATTGTAAGTTATTCCGTAGGTACCAATGCAGCATTCGTTGATAGAAGTAAGATTACATGATGTTAAAAAACAAAGCTGTTACATCATATCAATTATATGGCTCTATGCTTAGTCAAGTTTTATTCAAGAGAATTCATAACTATATTTTAAAAAAGCTCTCTCTGTTGTATCCCATACAAAGCAGCAGTAAATTGCAGCAATCTAGAAGGTTGCTAAGCTTTGATGAAAACTATATTTATTATAATTTATGAGTTTGCTGGTTTCATACTGACATAAATAATGTAGCAAAGAAAGCTAACGAATCACACGTAAATTATACAGTATATACGTCGTTTACACACATGAATTCCATCCGTATGTAGAATTTAGTGTACTAAGTCATCAAGAATTAAGTGACTTTGCCAGGAGGACAGCACAATATTAAAGACTGGTAAGAAAAAGTCTACCTAGCTGCACATCCAGCTGTGTTCTAAGTATAAATACGTTCGTGGGAAGAATACAAATATTGCATTATTATATTGCACGCACGCACGCACGCACACACACACATACATACGTGTGTGTGTGTTATAAACTTCGATATTTTTGTGTTCACTTCGAGATGGCAAATTTATAAGAATTTCACGAATTTCCTCTGATTATATAAGACGCGACCAACATATCTTTCTTCGATTTTCATCTCCAAAAGTACAAAAGGAAAAATGGTGACTCACCAGAGATAGTATTTCTTTCTACAAGTAAGGAAATATTCTTTTCTTCTCTAAGCAAAAGGCCCGAAATTTTGGGGGGATGAGACTAGTTGATTAGATCGACTCCAGTATACAAATGGTACTTAATTTATCGATCCCGAAAGGATGAAAGGCGAAGCCGACCTCGGTGGAATTTGATCTCAGAAAGTAGACAGACGAAATACCGCTAAGCATTTCACCCGGCGTGTTAACGTTTCTACCAACTCGCCGCCTTACAAGTAAGGAAATATTGTTTGATTGAGTGGAGGAAATTGTGTTATTGTGAATTATTGTAAACTTTGTACGATCCCAATGAATATTGTTATTTTTCTGCAAAATAGTTTCTGAGAGGAAATCTGATTGGTTTTCTTCTTGCTTGGAATTTACGCTACGGTTCCGTTGATACTAGTAATATTTCATTTTCATTAAGGAGGATCATGCCTATATTTTGAGGTGAGTGTAGAGAGTCGAAGGAATAAATATCAACCAAGGTACTTGAAATACTCAGGTTAGACATCATTTCTTATTTTTGTTGGTTTGGTATCGTATTCTATGGTTTTTATAATGTTTTTACCTTTGAAACACACATTTTACCGATTTCTTACATGGCACAATTCTACAAATATGCGTCTTCCATACTTGAATTAATCAATACATCTAAGTAGAGGGTAGTTATTTCTTTTAACAACACAAGGAATGAAATAAAAATATACCTTGGTGTTATTAATAATATTTAACACATTCGACTACTTACTACACAAAGTAATATAAGGTATATGAAGTTGTTTGCATTTATATATTAGGATATCTGAATAAAACCCATGCGTAAAACTAAAATTATAAACACTTTCATTCACATGAGTCATTAGAGAACTATCTTATTGCAATCTTGTCAACTTTTGCAACCACATTTATTTTCTGCTAACTCTTCCGTTGTCATGAATCATTAGATAGCTAATTTTGATAAATCTTCTATCACCGTGATTCATCAATCTCACTCGAATTTTCACATATCTTTTGATCTCACTGAGGCTTTCAATTTTACAGTGCTGCCGCTTAATACAATGGTGAGTTTTACCACCCTGTGATACTGCTTCGCTGGCTGAGCCGACGAGAGTTAAAGTTTCTGTGATAAAGTTTCTTTAATTATATTAATAAAGAAACAGGCACAGGGTAGCAACTGCATATACTGAGTTTCATCAATATATTAACTTAGCGAAGAGATTTAATACGTTTTCAATGTTATTAGATCACTTTAATGGGTTAAATTGCAGTACATTTGTATCAGCAAAATACTTTGGGATATTTATGTGAGTACACTTACTTTCTGATTTCCTCTAGCGCAAAAGTTGACGTAACTTTCCATTAGTCCCTGGTCAACAATCAATTTAGGAAATTAGGTCAACAATCAATTTAGAATGCTCGTCTAATCGATTATACATTTTTTAAATAAAGTATGCTTTGTTCCAGTGAATGTTTGAATCAGTTAAATTATAACTTTTACAGACGACTGGTAGCGCAGACGTTGTGGTATGTTTAAAGCTTTCTTTCATAGTTATTTGCTTTCGTACTTAATTCATCTGTATGTTATCTTGAGTAGGTGCCTTCTACTGTATGCTCAAAGCAACCAGTAGTACTGTGGTGAGTGTAATTTAGTACAGAAGCTGATCTGGAGAGATAGATAAAGTTCTTGCGTAGTCAGTCATCCAGTTTGGTAGCACCACCTGGCTATTTGTAGCTCTTAGCAAGTTTACTCTGTTTTAAGCCTTCATCGGCAGTATCTGATCTGAAAATAACTTTCTGTAGTCTTCTTAGCAGTTTCAATGTCTGCTGGCTAAACGACTGGAATGGTCTTGAATGAATAATCTATTTTTATGCTGTGTATATTCCAGTATCACAAAATGATGGTACTTCTCCAGAAAGCCGTATTTTTCTTAAAATGTGTCACTTTCCTGGCTCATTATTAGCTCTCTCTCACTTTCTCACACATACTCTCTCTCTCTCTCTCTCTCTCTCTCTCTCTCTCTCTCTCTCTCTCTCTCTCTCTCTCTCTCTCGATTACAGAGTAGTCATCTCGCATTTACCATGTGCTTTAACCGTTTCTAGAAATATGACCTTACAGAAATCAGTAGTCCATTTCCTTATAATCAATAATACTGTTTTAGCTTAGAATGCGACGATTGACAGAAACGTGAGAGCAAAGGGTTAGAAGCACTTCAGTATTTAATCTTGTAATTTCCTTAAATATTACCGAGAGCATGGTTAACATTCAATTTTTGCTCCATCGAACGGTAAGAGTCAGAAGTAACAACAACACAAAAGATTATCAATTGATAACGACAACTTTTGGTCGATTGAATGCAAAATTAACCCTATCTTCTCACATATGGTTTCGTATCGGAACGAGAGATATATTATGAAAGGCATCATTCAAACTAATTGTCGAGTTTTATTCAGTCTTACAACTGTAGTATATTTCGAATGTGTCCTTATTATACCCTTATTCTGAGCTTTAATTTGATAAAGTCTTAGCATTATATCAAGGACATCATGTGTATGTGAATGTGTGTGTGTACGTGTGTGTGCGTGTGTGTGTGTGTGTGTGTGCGTGTATGTATATGCTCACAACAACATGTGTGTGTATCTATGTGTGGGTGTGTTAGTGTTTGTGTGTAGTTGCACATAACCAAATATATGTACCAATTTAAACCGCATTATCTAGATTACAGTCAGTAATTGAAATTATAAAAAGAGCCTAGCTACCTTAAAAGTCAACGGTACGTTGGATACCATTGCCTTTACTTATGAAAAAGGATAGCAGCCATGTTTGTCAATCATTTCTTTTAGATTTGCAATATAATAATTTATATGGGACTAAGAAACAAAACCAGTAGATAACGCAAAAATAGAAACATCTTACATACTTTCCTTCATACAAAATCAAAACACCTCTACCTCGTAGCCTGCTGGTAAAAGCAGCCAAATCTCAACAGTTAGTACCGAACAACAACATATTTTCTCTTGAAATGTACTCAATAGTAGCTATATTATTCCCGAAAGTTAAAATAACTATTCATTGTGTGATATATGCCGCAAAGTTATGTACAAAATATTTTCCTTCTGGCGTTCTCATTTGTTTCGTTTTCTTTAGCATTTACTTTCCTATCAAATTTCATTTAAATCCGATAAGTAAACGCAACAGTTGTTTTATAGAAAGAACATTATAAGTATTGCGTTTTAGTACCACGGCAATGATGGACCAGGTGAAAATAATATAAGAGAATGTTAGATAATATAATTACGTACTGTGATCAGGTCATTAGTTAGAGTAATTTACTTAAATGCTGAGAATTGTGTCTCAGGATTAGATTGATATATATACGCTACCTTCTTTTGAAGCAATATATTGTAAAGATACATCTCAATAAAATCTGATCAAAAGTGAGCATATAGATAAAAGAAAATCGCTTAATCAATAAGATTATATGAAACTGTCGCACACCACATGAAAGAATAGAACACATCTTACTCTGGTAACTCACATAGTTAGAAAGATAACTGATTGCTAAATTGTTAATCAGATGACTGATCGAAACAAGAGTAACTCGTTTAACTACTAAGAATAATTGGGTATAACATTCTTCGAAAACTGTGTCATTTATTTACCGAGAACAGTTTACAAGAAAAACAAAAGAAACTTTCTCTCAAACTATTTCTCAGTCTTAAAATGCATTTAGGTTACAGATTTTATGAAGGCGAACGGGTCGTGTAGGCTATAAAAATATAAAGAGTAACTTTAGCATACGAAACTACATTATTCTATTACCTAAAGACTGTATAAAATAGACAAACTTCATAAAATGACTGATGAAGAAATAAAAGCGAAATACATTATGTATTTACAACCTACTAGTCAAAACAGTGGTAGTCCAATCAATCTATTTGGAAATTGTTGTCTCAAATCTTATCGTCGAAATTTTGTCAAGACCAGATGCCCCACTTATCTCTCAGTGGTCATAACTCCGTAGCTCTATGTGTCGTCTATCCATTCAACTTCTCTGCCCATTATATCTAGCAGAGTCATGGGCGTGGTGTCCTTAAGTCCCTTTTCCATAGAATCCTATGAGAAGCAACTGTCTTTAGAATTTCCGACTGGATTAACAAGCGTGAGCACCTCATACAATGGATATTGTACAACCATCTCGATATTTGTCTACATCTAGTTCTTCAAACAATTGTCTGTTTGAAGAAACCGCCTTGCGATTCTTTACTGCGATATTCTAATCACATATCCGTAGTACTGGAGTTGTGATCGCTTAATGCGGAGTAGCTGCTACATATAAGAATGCGGAGAAGTAGAGGTTTCGTATTTTTACTGGAAAAGCAAGGAATTCACTGTGTCCAGTTATATTCCATTTTAAATTGTCACGGATAAAACTCATGATTTATACTTAGATTAAAAGTATAATGTGCTTTATGTAACTACGAGCAAAGGACGTGCATATCAGATTTATGACAAAATTAAACTTTGTAACATTCCAAGAGTTTTAAAATTGTTCTTTATCTCAAAAGAATTATAGCAGGTAGGTGTATTTAAGAAATTTAATCTCAACTAGAAGATAGGAAGAGGTATTTCAACTGACGTAGAATTAACATCATATTCAGCGACACTCACCAAATATGTCTAATTTTGCTTCTTTTATACTTTCTAGAAGACAGGCGAAGTATATTTTAAATGATGGGGGCAATCAAATATTGTGATAGTGTGTAGCCTTTACCAAAGGATTCAGCGTTCAAGTAAATCAAATAAAGTAAATTGTATCAGCTGTCAGACAAGTCTTGGAGCTGCATCGCAATAACATCGTACCGAAAGAACACCTGTTGATGTATGACAGTCGCTATATGTTTAGCGTCATTCCGATAAATATATTACACAAGTCAACAAAGTCTCTGCACGTTGACTCATACTTGCTAAATGTAGACAGTGAAACTTCACTCATTTCACACAAACACACACACACGAGTACCTTAAAATAAAACTGATACCACACAGTTTAGCATTAGCTACTCAAGGCGAATGCGATATCAGCATCTGAAAGGCCTTTTAGAGACTTCATACATTGAAGCTAACCTGAGGTTAAACAGAAATAATATAAATTCATAAATGTATTTGCTCTAATTTATAAAGTGGTAAATTCGAAATGCCCACCGAATGATTTCGATTTAAATATTACTCGAATCTGGTTCTTTTCGGGTAGGTAACAATAGACTCTCACAGGATTAAGGACTCGTAATGATCAACTTGAAGACATACCATTTGCTAGTAAATCAGTGACTAAAAAAGACCTAAGTTACGATTTTGCTGAGGATGAGAGGTGGGTGATTAATGAACTATAATTGTGTAATTATATATATATATATATACATATTTTCTGTCACACTAAAGGATAGGGATAAAATGAAATACAAAACAGTGGATAGATAGATAGATAGATAGATAGATAGATAGAGAGTCTGACAGAGATATAACGACAGACAAAAAGAGAGGTGCAAGTGACCATGGGTGAGGAGAATAAAAAAGAATGATGATAGTAGGAAAGAAATTGAAGGAATACAAGAGAAGGAATACAAGACATCAGCACATACGAAAATTAGACTGAATACACATAGGATATAGGTACTTTTCAAACACACATAGACATCTGACAGAGAATGCACACAAACAAATATATGGTAAGGAAAAAAACGCACAAGAATATCACAAAGTGATTAAGCAAATTTCTTACATCAAGAGGTAGAAACAAAATACGTGCTCAGAATAGCACATATATCACATACATACATATATAGATACATACATACATACATACATACATACACATACACACGCATTCACATATATATTCATATATATATATATGTATATATATATACACATATACATACATACACATATGTGTGTATATACATATATATATGTATGTGTATATATA
>NC_068987.1:26683797-26693077 GCF_001194135.2 Octopus bimaculoides | reverse complement strand
TCGTGAATAGATTTGAAGAAACGTATGTCTGATAGAAATATTATATTTTAGATATTTTTACTGTGTAAATATTGTTCCTTCTTCCTGTTAAATAGAGATATTTAATAAGTTTCGTACATTAGGTTCTGTTTCTGTCTTTGCTTTCATTTTCTTTCTATTATTTCGTTATTGGCGTATATTAATATAACAATAATCAGCAATTTGATTTATTAAACAAATCCGGATTTATGTGTGTATGTGTGTGTGTGTGTGTGTGTGTGTGTGTGTGTGTGTGTGTGTGTGTGTGTGTGTGTGTGTGTGTGTGTAAGCATAAATGTATGTAAGTATGTACGTACGTGTGTCGGTGTGTTTGTATTTACACAAACATACCGTTCTAAACTTTCAAACAAATAACGTAATTTGCGTTCTACAAGAAATAATTAAGAAACTGTATTCGAAACCAATATATATATATGTGGAGATTTATCACGTGTGCCATTCATACATCTATCATAACCTTGGCTATCACAGGAGATGTTTAGGACCGGGGTGGAATCTTTAGTGCACTGGAGAAAATGCTTAGGCGTATTTCTCATGGTGATTTAGGTACTAAGTTCAAATCCCCCCAGGATCAAATTCGCCTCTCACCATCTCATGTCTTTAAAACCAAATGTACCTATTCAGTGTTTCTCTCGATGTGTTCATCTTATACTTTTCACCTAAAATGCAGGTCTTATGCTGCAACTGAAAATATTTATAAACTACGTCGTGCGTGCGTGTGTGTGTGCATGTGTATGTATGTATATATATATATATATATATATATATATATATATATAAGGGAAATGTGAAATTAAACCAAAAAAAAATACACACTAGATATAAAAGTAATGGCTTTTATATATACATGCATACAAATATATATGTATACATGCATACAAATAATGGATTTGAGGTGGAATTAAGAAGTATGAACATCTTTTTTATGAGTTATTATAGAAAGTCATACCGGTTTTGTTATAGCCTTTCGCTAACTTGGAATCAATACCGATTTCCAAACGCTGTTTGGTTTAATAGTACCTGATTGAAAGGATTGCATGCAAGGGAGATAAGCAGTTCTGAAAGTGATGCAATTAAGGTAGATATAATTAATAGAATATGAATGGGATATGGGATGTATGAGGATTAGTTGGATTATTGATATTATTAAGAATTTTAATGTGTTACAATAAGTTTTGTGTTCATGTTAAGTTGTGGATGAAAATTGCCTCTATATTTCATCTTTGCTGCACTGAGGTGTTCCGGGAACATTGATGGAAAGGTTAAGTTAGAGTTTGGTTTAAGGTTCCTAGCACATCTATCTATATGCTCACTGATCTGTACCTGTATATATTGTGGGATGCGAATTTGTTCTTTGTGAAGTGTTGTTCTTCGTCTGGGGTACATTCGTGTCTGGCCTACATAGTTGCTTAAGCAGCCTAACAATGTAATAACATAGATTAAGTTTTCAGAGGCACAAGTGAAATTTGACTTTATCTTCAATATTTCACCTTGTTTGAAGTAAAATTCTGTACCCTCCAAAAGGTGGAGGCATGTGTCACAGTTAAGCCGCCCGCATTTTTCCATATGTGGATCCGTTGTTAAGTGAGATAGTCTTGCTCTGGTTAATATTTTTCTCAATGATTTCAGCAGCATTTTGCTTTTGATAATTTTGTGAGAGCCCAAAATTTCGTTCATTGTTTTATCTCCAGTGAGAATGGGTAGTTTTGGGATGATAATATTGAATGCTTCATTGTTTCTTGTGTTATCTCTGGAGATGTATGGGAGAACTTTTCAATCTGGTGTGGTATTTCTGTTAACTTCAATCTGGTGTGGTATTTCGGTTAACTTCCCTTAATGTTTGTATGTCTATTTCCTTTGCTTATTTAATCCCATTAATGATATTAGGTAATGTCTCCTGATTAGTGTTGATTTAAGTCCATGCAGTCTTAGTTCATGGGTATTGGTATACGAAACTGTTACAAATTCTTTTCTCTAGATTATAAGATTGATTATTTTTTATGTGTTTGAGGTGGTATGATTTGAATAATAGTTATTGTTTTGAATCTGTGGGTTTATAAAAGAAGTCCATTTCGATGTGATTATTGACACTTTTAATTATGACGTCAAAAAAAGGAAATTGTTTATTGTTGTATTCCATAGCGAATTGTATGTTGCTATTGATATTGTTGAGCATTATTTTGAATTCGAAGTGTTTGTCTATGTTATCGTTCCAAAGTATAAAGCAATATTCTAAGTACCTTTTCAAGTTCTCCTTTAATAGCTAAGAAATGAGGTGCCATATTTTTGCTGTGATAGTTAGTATATTTTAAATTCTAGATAACCCATTTGAAGGTTCGCGATCACTGGAGTAGCTCGAGTTCAATTTGAAATTCCACATCTTTATCGATAGTAAACTATACCGGGCATGAATAAGTTAGTCTAGAGGATAAATTTCAGTGCTGTGATTATGAAGCTGTGGTTGATACGTCCTGGGATCTCTTCTGAGTATGTTTCTAGCCAGAAGGTGATTGCTTTTATATCATAATTGAGTGGGATATTGGTGTACAAGTTCACCATGTCGAATGACACCAATATGGTTTCTTCATTTATAGTTTTCGGGAGGTAGTTAAGAATGAATGTCTAAATCATCCCTGGTGAAGCTTTTAACATATTTTCAAAGTGGTTTGAGTAAGCTGTCGCGGAAATTGCTCAAACGATGAGTTTCACAAGTAGTACCAGTAATGATGGGTCTTAGTTTGAGGTCAGTAGGTGGAGGAACATTAGTGCATAGACTTGGTGAATCCTTGAAAGCTTTACTAATATGTATGTGTGTGTGTGTGAGTGTTTATGTGTGTGCAAGTATGCGTAAGCACACACACGAGCATTTCATGGCCTTTGTCCTTCTCCTGACATTTCCTTTCTCCTCTGATGAAGAGCCATGCTGGAAACGGTATACATCTACTCTTTTGTCCGACTTTACTGAACGTCAATCTAATACATGCCATGTGTACGCCCATTTGACTTTTGTTATTTTGTTATTTTTAATGTTCGTTTCCCAATATGTGCGTGTGTATACATACATATATACAAACACACACATACACATACATATATATCATGTGGGGGTAACCGTTGACATCGCCAATTTGACAAAGCATGCTATTGAAGATTTTGAGTAGTAAGTTCAAACGTACCCACCATATTCTCCTGAAATAGCCCCATCAGATTATTATCTTTTTTCTCGCTCTCCAAGTATCTGGATGGCACTTGATTCAGCAACTAAGTGGAGCTGTAAAACGTGGCTTCGTTAAATTCTTCTAATTAAGACCTGGTAATTTCTGCCGTCAAAGTATTGACAGTTTTGTAGAATATTGGCAAGGAGTCATGAACAATGAAAAATAATATATTACTAGTAGATATGTTGATGAAAACCCAGGATTAAAATAAATAGAGAAAAAAAAACGAACGCGTTTATCTGACAATCCTCTATATGAGAAATAAGAACAATCTGAAGTTGTGTACACAAAAAAACGTGAAATATTATTCGAAACATAACGTCTCAGTATTGACTCGTAGCCAATGTGTTGCGAGTGATTAAGCGTTTTCATCCTCGTGGAGGTGAAGAGTGCCGATGCCTGATGCAGCTGTTCAGTCCAAGCGTTTTATAGAAGAGCGGGGGCCATTTATTGCAGAGGTAGGTGCTGGGGGACGAAAAATGCGAGTCACTCTTTGCGTCTTCAACGTGTGGTCTCTGCCTCTTACGTATGCCTCAAACGCGTCTTCCCTGTCAACTCCTGTTTGTTCGAGGTCCCCAAATTCCGTTTCAGAGACCAGCTCAAGGGCACTCGCATCCGCTGGAAATATTGTAATAAATGATCTGCTTCATTGAGCATGAATCAGTGAATTTAATGAAATCTACCAACGCTTTTCGAGTAAGAACTTATTAAAGTTAAAATCAGTTATGTATGATGAACTTTACTTTGTATAATATAACAATTTGATAAGTATGTGGCGTATGTATATATCATATATGTACATTTTGGAAAGTGGCAGTTGTAATATATTTCGTACGCAAATTCATATATAAAATAGAAAATATTCAGCGAACATATATATTAACAATATATGTATATTTTAAAGTATGTATGATATATGATAATTGATAACGTTATGTATTCGGAATGTATTCTATAATGCTTATGCACAAAATACAGTAATTCATTTAAGTAAACATACTTGATCATAACATAGCCTGAAAATATATGATGTGTTGTAGCAATTCTAGATTAAATATTGGAATACAGGGTCTCCTACCCTAGATTTGACGACCTGTTATGCCTCCTCCTTTTTTTCAAGAGCAATTAACAATGTTGGATTGCATAAAGACCGAAGTTGTAATTGAGAAAATGTTCACTGACATGGAGGAACGGAAGCCACATGAATATTGGAATTGAGTTACCTGTAGCATGATGATTCCTCTCGGGTGTCAAATTACAAAATCATGACAGGTGTTCAATATACTATGAGCGCTGTAAAAGCTGTAAGAGGTGACATGAACAGCTGCAATGGAGGCTACGGAGCTGCGGCCAGCATGAAGGGACACAACAGGCATTCTGACTGCGTCCACTCTCTCCAATTCATCCAACAACTGCAGGGCAGGATGATGGAAGATCCGAGCAAGGGAATTTGGAGATTGGTTGTTGGAGGTGCCATCAGGAAGCTGGCACAGAATGGGGACCTTCTACATTACAAGTGGCACAAGGAACAAATTCTGATAGCAAAGGTCGAAGGAAAATTCCACATCTCCAGTAATACGGCAATTCAAAGTTAGCATCACGCCAGTACGTTGCCAACTATGTCAAACGCGTGCAAAAGTATGCATCTGTGTAGTAGAAGCTTGCTTCCAAACCACATGGCTCCGGGTTCAGTCCCATTGTATGGAAACTTGGGTGTTTTCTACTATAGCCTCGGACCGACCAAAGCCTTGTTAGAGGATTAGGCAGACGGAAACTGAAAGAAGATCGTTGTACTGTGCATGGTACCACTAACACGGATTCTGAGGAAAGCACAGCCTGGGTATGTATTCAAAAACCGCCGACAAAAACTCAACCATTTGTTATTCACGGATGACCTCAAACTTTACTGTAAAGATAAATCGCAAGTCAGTTCCCTTGTTAATACGGTGTATTCTTTCAGTGCTGATATCAGAATGGAGTTCGGATTGAAAATGTGTGGTGTATTAGACTTGAAACGCGGCAAAATCAAATGTATGGACAGACTAGCGATACCGTCGGGGGAGGTTATGAAGCAGGTAGAAGAGACGGGCTATAAGAACTTGGGGATTTTGGAAATGGATAAATGATGGAGAAAGAAATGCCAGAAAGATTTAAGGTGGAGTACTTGTGCAGACTGAGACTGATCCTTAAGTCGAAAGTAAACGGACAGAATAGAATTGAAGCTATGAAGATCTGGGTGGTTTCACTACTTGGACATAGAGCAGGGCTAATCGCATGGACAGTAGACGAACTAAACAGCTTAGAAAGAAAGACGAGGAAATTGCAGACAAGATATGGAATACTCAACGGAAAAAGTGACACTTACAGACTGTATGTACCAAGAAAAAGAGGGAGATTACTGATTGGATGCGAACACAGCATTAGAGCAGAAGAAACTACATACCATGGTATGTAAAAAATGCCACGAAAACGATATTATTGGAAGTAAGAAGGTCAGGCTTGTGTAAGATGGAAGTTTGCAAAGAAAAAGCACAGTACAAGGACTTGAGAATGAATGAAACTGAAAATATGTGGATAAAGACAAGAATGCAAGGAAAATTTTATAGGGATTTTGAAGATAAGACAGACAGAGAAGAAAGATGGCTGTGGATGATTAAAAGTGATTTAAAACCGGAAGCAGAGGCTCTAATCTGTGCAGCCCAAGTGCAAGCATTAATTACATCAATTACATAAAATACAGAATAGACAATACATCAGAAATTGATAAGTGCTGAATTTTTGGACAAAATGGTGAAACAGTATAGCATATTACCAGTCAATGTACGCCACTAGCCCAGAAAGAATAGAAGAGACATAATGGCAATATAGCAAGGATTCTCCATTGGACACTTTGCAACTAGTATGGACTTGACCGAGCAAAAAAATGGTACGAACATATACCCGAAGGCATCATCGAAAATGATAATGCAAAGATGATCGTATAGGATTTTATGATTCAGTGCGAGCATCAGATGGAGAATAGGAAATCAGACATAGTGTTAATTGAGAAAGAAAGCAAATGATGCTAGATGATAGATATAGCGTGCCCAGCTGTCAACGAGGTATGCGATAAGGAAGAAAGAAAAGTCGATATACATATGACAGGTTAGGTTGGGAGACTAAGCAGTTGTAGTCGCTGAAAAAGGAGGTAGTAGTACCAATAACTGTCGGAGCCCTGGGATCAGTGAGTAACACTCTTCAAAATTACATGGAACAAATAGAGGCTACAATAAGTGTGGAGCACTTGCAGAAAACAGTACTGCCTGGAACCGCTCGAATACTCCGGATGTTGCTCGAAAAATAAGGGGTGTTACCTTAGTTCACTGGCAGTGAACATTTTCCACCCTAGTATACCTCCAGTGTTAGAAGCTGTGAAAAGGCAATAAATAATAATAATGATGATGATGTTGACGACGACGACGCGACGACGATTATGATGATGATGATGATGATTGTGGTGGTGGTGGTGGTGTTCATGGTGATGATGATGATAATAATAATAATAATAATAATAATAATAACGATAATAAAATAATTTGTAATGCCACTCAATACCATAAAGTCAACCATATATCCTATAAAAATAATAAACATAATAAATACATAATAGATGATAATACACCTATAATTAATAATCACACAGGTAAATCTAATAATAAAATCTGACTAATAATTCATTATGCAATGCAAATTAAATACAATTTAGTAAAATCTATTTTACGATTATTAATATTTTTTTTATTAGTAATAACAGATATTATGAAATAATTAAGAATAAAGCTATTAATATTGGATAGCTTAACCCATAACATAGATACTATTATATCTTCTACGAACAATAAGAAACTAGACAATTCTTCTTAAATAGGAACACTTATGATTATAATACTAATTACCTTAACTTCCCTGTACTCAATACACATTCTATTAATTTGAATAACCCCGATAATAAAACATCCTCTAACAACCGAATCTTACGAAATAACACTATCATAACAAATAACATTCTCCTATCAAATAGACATATAAATAACAATGCCTAAAGTAATTGTGATTGCAGGATTAGAAATAATTGTTTATTTAAGAGTGCGTGCAAAATAGGAAGTGTTATATATCAATGTACAGTAACAGCTCTAGAAAATAAATATTTTTATATTGGATCTACTTAAAATAAAATACAGAAAAGGGTATCACTCACGTATACACATTTAGAAATAAACATAAATCTAACTCAACTGGATTAATCAAAGTTATTTGGGTGCTAAAGTATAACAATATTAATTTTAATATTAAATTGGATATAATAGCTTCAGCAGCATTTTATAAACCTAATGATAATAAATGCTTTCTTTGTTTAAATGAGACATTTTTCATTTTTTTTTTTCGGCGAAATACCCATTACTTAACTTTAGAGATGGAAGAAATAAAACTTGTTTACACATAGGAATATATGTATGTTCCAAATATAAACACATAGATGATAAAAGTTCAGTTATCTCTCCCACCACTAGAGCTGCACACGTTAATCTATACCCCGTGCTATCACTTTATATTTACTTCATTGTTGATACATTAAGCTAATTACTTATAATGTTCATATAGTATACTACTATTAATCCCATACTTTGATATTTTAACTATAGATTTATATTTATTTTTATTTCTTAATTAGTCTTTTTTCAATTTACTTTGAAAAATTCTTTTATACCTAAATTGAAAAATAACAGCTCTCATTATATCAATTCTGTATATATATGTTTTCCATTTTCTTCTAACTTTTACCAAATTTCCCAATGGTAGTAATTATCATTTTCATTTAATATTGCTAATTTGTATTCCCCCATTATTTATTATTAATATAATTAATACTGATTTGCACACTTTTTCTCCCTCTACTAGATTTACTATTAATATTTACCTTCTTTCCCCTTCCAATGTTTTAAATTTCCTTACTATTCTTTACTCAGATATTTTATTTATTAAATATATTAATATATATACATATATATATTTTCCAAGCCTTTATATATAAAACATATATTGTCTTATCTATAATAATTTTTTCTATATATTTTCTATAATTCCAAAGATAAATTAACTATCCATATTACCCCCGCACCACTCCTTAATCGCTTTATTTATTTTGCACACATAAGAATTTTATCCCCTAAACTAAAAAAACAACTATAAAATTTTTCTTTGATATAAAGGATTTTTCTTCGCCTTCTTATTCTATACGCATAACAACGCCGTTTTTTTTTATTTTGTATCTTTATTTATTTATTATACCAGGTGGTGCTATTAAGTTAGACATGGCCGAAACCTATCAAAGTTATACTTTATATTACCGCTAGAGATCCCCGAACAAATGAAATGCTACTCGTTTTATAATATGTAACCAAAAGATTCGCCTTAACTTATTTGACGGATACAAAATACATCTAGAGTTGTCAGATTTTCTTACCAAAATAAGTACGTATAATAAATACATTTTTATTTATTTATTTACTATTGTATTTTTATTGAACTTTATTTGAATATAAGTAAATCTTTGTGTATGAATCTAAGTCGTAACATATAACTTACACAATTACATATTTATACAATTTTTCTGCATGTGATTTCTGTTCAGATATTTCCATATATTTATTATGTGTGAGCGTGTAAAAATATATACAAGTATATATGCAAGATGAAATAATTTGCGTGGCTATTTATATTTTTTATTTTTTATATACATATTTATGTATGTTTTTGCATTTTTATATATGTAAAAATATTTGAATGTGTTTATATTTATATATGAATATATCTATAACTCTATATCAATTTCTTATTTTTTATTACGAATTTATAAAAAGTTTTATAAAGACATTTAACCCAATACTAATATGATATGTAAATACATGGTTAATTACTATATATTATTTATGTCTATACTTTTTAATATTATATAACATATATCTACTTTCTTTTTAAATATA
>NC_068987.1:26682084-26682779 GCF_001194135.2 Octopus bimaculoides | reverse complement strand
TATATATATATATATATGCAAATATATATGTATGTATATAGAGAGAGAGAAAGAGAGAGAGAGATAGAAAGATAGATACCTAAATGCCTACAAACATATATATATATATAAATATAAATACACGCACAGGCCTATAAACGAACAAATACACATACAAGCACATGCATATATATATATACATAGAAGCATGTATGTGCGTGAGCCTGTGCGTACATGCGCGCGCGCGCGTATGTGTGTTTTACAGTTTTACCGATGTAGAAAAATATCTCCTCTTCCGCTAATATAATAGATTCGCTAGGCATTTGGAAGTGAATACTAATATTCTGTAATTCAATCTAGGTTATATAGAATGATTCTGTGAGATTCAAATTTTCGGAACAATTTCGGTTATAGCATCGAAAATATTCGTCCAAGATATACGTCGTTAAATTATTCAGTTTCATAAGAGCTATCGTATTGCTGATAAGACGTTCTTAGCTAAAATATTTAAATCTTTAATGCATCACTATTTGTTGTACTGTTATGAATGGTCTTTTAAAATATTACCCTTCTTGAACGTACAGACACACACACATAAAACAATACACAAACGTGCAGACATACCTACATGTATATATATATGTGTGTGTGTGTGTGTGTGTGTGTGTATGTGTGTGTGTCTATATATATTCACACACACGCAGATATATATATAT
>NC_068987.1:26680594-26681759 GCF_001194135.2 Octopus bimaculoides | reverse complement strand
TATATATATATATATATATATATATATATCAGAGATTATATAATTCGGATCTTTAGCCTACTGCTGATTCTGCTATGAGACGCAATGCACACACCCCTCACTCATACACAGATGCAAACACACAAGTATATATATACATATGTAAATGTATATATACACACATGTATGCATGCATATATATGTATATACGTATATGTATATATATATATATTCATACACACACATATATATGCATCTTCGCATACATGTATAGACATACATATCTACACGTTTATTTATATGAACTCATACAAATATATCTTTGTACTTGACTAAAATGAAAAGAGCAACGAATTTTGACAGGTATCCGCATATCTAATGTGCGAAACATAATATTATATGTTTTTATATGTTTGTGTATATACCACATAGTACAATATACACACATGTATTGGACACATCTTTTTTACAGTTTTCATCTGCAATCATAAGTCGTTGGCTACAAATATCTATCCCGATGTATTTGTCATAGCCAAAAGTTATAAAGACAAGGATGTGTATGAGAAAGGAGAGATATATAGGCGTATTCATAAGTATTATAAGAAATATATGCAGGACAGTCAGAAGCGTGCAAACCAGACAGAGATATTATCATGGCGATAGATTTGCAAACGAATAGCAAACATAAATATGACTCACTCTAAAAATGTAATAAAAATAGCCATTTCACATATATATGTATATGTATAGATATATGCATACAGAGACACACATACACTTTGCCTTCTCAAAGAAAATATTTCTCCTCCATTCGCTATTTCACCCTCGTTCTGGTCTAACGACCGTCCATGTTTATTTTCGTTAGGTCTATTTGTATGTCTCCACTTTCCTGTTTTTCTTCCCAACGTTGATCTTCCATATATCCCAAATTTACTTATGGGAGCAAATATTTTCAAAGACTCACAATATCGTTCAATGCTTGAAATGAAGAGTAGATAAACAGGCAACAACTGATGAAGGGTCGTTCTTTATGTTACTTGACCTGTGTTCCATTTGTTTTCTACGTTGTTTGCGTATTGAACACATTTGTTTTCGTATTTCATGTTGTTTATTGTTGGTGACATCCTGTACCCATATATGCATATGCATATATATATATATATATATATATATATATATATATATA
>NC_068987.1:26679296-26680238 GCF_001194135.2 Octopus bimaculoides | reverse complement strand
TATATATATATACGTGCGCACAGAAAAACAAACATACATACATACAGAGGGAGAGAGAGACGGAGAGAAAGAGAGACGGAGAGAAAGAGAGACAGACAGACAAAAAGACAGGCAGAAAGACAGACAGAAAGACAGACATACAAAGACAGACAGATAGAATATATTCAACTTTGGAAGTTCATTTTTTGTTGTAATTAATTAAATTGAATCTAATAAACCATATTTTAAAAATTCATTCTTATTTCAAAATATATCATTTATTCGTAATAACGTCAGTACGTATTTATATTTACATTTACAATTATATGCGCATATTAGCACATGTACACACACACACACACTTTGATATGTATGTATTTGTGTGTGTGTGTGTGTGTGTGTGTATGAATGTGTGTGTGTGTATTTATGCGTGTGTGTGTCCCTATTCAGATACACAGCCGTTCTACGTGTGTGTTAGTAGACATGTAGCTCTTATTTTTTCCGTTGTATTCCTGTTTTACTCATTTCAATGCAGTCATACATATATGTATCTATTACGGCGCTCCGTCGGTTACGACTACGAAGGTTCCAGTTGATCCAGTCAAGTTGCTTGTGAAATTAACGTGCAAGTGACTGATCACTCCACAGACAAGTGTACCCTTACCGTAGTTCTAGGGGAGATTCAGCGTGACACACAGTATGACAAGGCTAGCCCTTTGAAATACAGGTACAACAGAAACAGGAGGAAAGAGTGAGAGAAAGTTGTAGTGAAAGAGTACAGCAGAGTTCCACACCAACCCTTGCCGGAGCCTTGCGGAGCTTTATGAGTTTTTGCACAATAAACACTCACAACGCCCGGTGTGGAAATCGAAACCACGATCCTATGACCGCGAGTCCACTGCCCTAACCACTGAGCCTTTGTGCCTCCACATATGTATATATATGTATATATATATATATATA
>NC_068987.1:26676482-26679101 GCF_001194135.2 Octopus bimaculoides | reverse complement strand
TATATATTTATATATACAAATATATATGTGTGTGTGTGTGTGTGTGTATGTGTAATGTATGTATATATATATATATATATATATATAAACACATATAATGACAAATGAAGACATATACATGCAACTGAAAACTAGTGTAAGCAAAAATATATGTACTCAATCATATGTCGAAATATATACAGAACATTATTTAACTGAATGTGGAGAACGAGTAATCACGAAGTTGTTTATGTAATATGTCTCTTAAGAGACGAATACATATGTGTGCGTTTGTGTGTGTTTGTTTGTGCTTGATCGTACGTGTATTGCTGTGTAAACATAGACTAAAATATGTATACACTTCTATTTAGAAGAAACAATTTACCTAAAGTATGTGCCTATGAAGCAATTTCTATTTAGTTCAATTTTGTCTCTTCTCTTAACTATGTAGAAACTGGGTAGTTTAGAGTTTGTTGTTATTCTTGTTATAAAGCATGTGATAAAGAATTTTAAATGTTTGAATACGAAAACTAAGTACATATTTCAGGTTCTACAAAGTAGAGAGTCTATTATAAATGCAGGGGTAACCTGGGTGTTATGCAGGCATTATCATATGTATATAGGTAAAATGAACGGTTACTGTGTGAACGTTATAAATTTTGCGAAAGAAAACCATGAGTCAACAGTATTAAGAACTAAGAAATACTATTTGTTTAGCAGGTAATTGCTATTTACATAATAGTGGGTTAAATGAAATCCTGAAAATAAAATAGAGCAAAATTAAAGAAAACCTAGAAATACCGTTCTTTGGGTTGTTCTCTGACAAGGACTGTTGATAATCTACTTCCTTTAGTTCTGGACATAGACATCTTTATTATCACATATAGATATTCTCCCTTTGGTATCCAGATCACGTCGTCAAGCTTTAATTACCCGTGTTTTCTTCTTTATACCCTATGGTCTCCATCTAAGGAAATAACGGGCAACACTGTAATGGAGGCCTTCTGTGAGCCTGTCCAATCCACCACCACTATCTTCGTTTGATCTCCGTGTCAGTCGAGGTTTGTTGACTTTACTTGTCCCACAATACTATGCCGCATATTTTGTTTTCGGTTAATAGATTCTGGGTGTCGTCTTGAATCAGTGTTTGATGAAGGTTTCAAAAGTTCTTTAGGGTGAGTTTCATATATTTCCATGTCTCTCAGTCACTCACAAACCACTAACTCCATTTTTTTCATTCAAGATTCGGATTTTATAGTTTTGGGGGATGAGATTCCAGGTGTTTTTCAGCAGAAATTTACAATTAGAGTCATTAACCTGTCTAGACGACGATGCTCTTCAGATACATAATGACAGATGTTTTATGAAGCGAGTCATACATAATTTGTACTGGCTCTCATAACCTTGGCATTGCATCTGTGTTTGTTCATGCTAAATTAAACTGACATTTCATTAAGACTGATTGTTTTTCACTACATCTGGCTTGAGCAGCGTATCCCTAGCGCAAGGCTTTCAAGCTGGCTATACGCTATCCCCAGTATTCTGGCATTTGTCGCTTCTGCAGTGATCTTCATTATTCAGGTGATCAACAAGATGATCAATAAAGATCATAAGAGACAACATTGGCAGACTCAGGTCTTCTGCATGAAATTCTTTGTCAATCTTATGTATGTCTGAGGTAACACTATAGGGCATTTTCCTCATGTGATTTTTGCACAATGTCCATAATATATGCTGGGTACCCTAGTACAGCACAAATGCTCCATATTATCATTGTGAACACTAAGAGAATCCGTTTCATAATCTATGAAATTTTAAAACACCGGAGATGACCGATCTATAGAATGGTCGACTATGATCTCCAAGTAAGCTTTATATTCTGCTCACAAAGTGCTCTTACAAACTCCTGGTTGCTTTCTGTGAGCAAAGATTATGTTCTTTGTTGAGGTTTTCTGCAATAGCACGGTTAAATGTTGCTCATAAACTGACAATCATTTTATTTCTCGGTAGTTCTGGCATTGCTTGACATCTTTATTTGGGGGTTTCACGGGATATCTTCGTTTCCTATCGGTAGGTAACTCATATAGAAACATAGAAATGTTAATTTGGTATATTAAATGACCAGCTTCAAATAAACCTAAAGTATTACGATAAGTTTTCTTAAAGCTAAAAGTATTCTAACAGAGGGAAGTTAAATAAGAAATTCGCCACAGGCTACGAAGAAAATATAACGATTTCTAATCCTTGAATTTAGGTAATGTTTCTTAGAATATTCTTTGAAAGATATTATTTAATACTGAAAGTAAGAGAAGAAATTGGAATGAGTTTTTATAGAATTAAGAGAGATTTTTTATAGCGAGAGTAGGAGAGATAAGATGAATAGCGTTAGAAAATAATAAAAGGGAAATGAATGGGAGATAACAATACTACTATGGTAAGAAAAAATAAAGAGAAATTTAATGAAAAATGTGTTAGAAACTTACGACGAAAGATATATACACATAACATTAAGAATATAATATGTGTAATATATTAAGTTTTCTTCGATGAGGATGAGCATTCGGTTGTACATAGATATAAACCCTAAATTGGATTTTCGTAAGCAAGTAGTGCTTGATAAGGTGTAATATATTAATTTTT
>NC_068987.1:26675617-26676472 GCF_001194135.2 Octopus bimaculoides | reverse complement strand
AGGATGAGCATTCGGTTGTACATAGATATAAACCCTAAATTGGATTTTCGTAAGCAAGTAGTGCTTGATAAGGTGTAATATATTAATTTTTCTTCGATGAGGGTGAGCATTTGGTTGTACATAGATATAAACCCTAAAATGGATTTTCCTAAGCAAGTAGTGCTTGGTAAGGTGTAATATATTAATTTTTCTTCGATGAGGATGAGCATTCGGTTGTACATAGATATAAGCCCTAAATTGGAGTTTCGTAGGCAAGTAGTAT
This sequence comes from Octopus bimaculoides, assembly GCF_001194135.2. NCBI lineage: Eukaryota > Metazoa > Mollusca > Cephalopoda > Octopoda > Octopodidae > Octopus > Octopus bimaculoides. Next base: position 26,676,210 of record NC_068987.1, on the reverse strand, counting down.
TTGATAAGGTGTAGCTTCTGCTATGCAACCTTAAGGACTCTGCCAAAGTTGCTGAGGAGTGAGTGGTAAATTGGCCCAGAAAATGAGAAACAAGTTTGCATCTTTTGCTTATAGAATGCAAAATTACAGCCTCTTACATATTCAAGATGTACCAAATATCACAAGAGGTATAAAATAACATGTAAAAGCACTTAGTGTGGTGGTTAGGGCGTTGGGCTCATAATCGAAAGATTGTGGTTTCCATTCCCGACCCGGGCGCTGCATTGTGTCCTTGAGCAATATACTTTGTTTCACATTGCTCTGCTCCACTGGTAAGAATGAGTAATCTTTCGACGGGCCGGCATCCTGTCCGGGGAGGAATATATACCCCAGAGAAACCGGGAAACAGGTCCAATGTTCCTTACGGAGTAATGTGTTGTCTGGGTTGGCACTCCGTCGCTTACGACGTCGAGGGTTCCAGTCGATCCGATCAACGGAACAGCCTGCTCGTGAAATTAACGTGCAAGTGGCTGAGCACTCCACAGACACGTGTACCCTTAACGTAGTTCTCGGGGATATTCAGCGTGACACAGAGTGACAAGGCTGGCCCCTTT
>NC_068987.1:26672146-26675607 GCF_001194135.2 Octopus bimaculoides | reverse complement strand
GTACAGCAGGGTTCGCCACCATCCCCTGCCGGAGCCTCGTGGAGCTTTAAGATGTTTTCGCTCAATAAACACTCACAACGCCCGGTCTGGGAATCGAAACCGCGATCCTATGAGCGCGTGTCCGCTGCTCTAACCACTGGGTCATTGCACCTCCGGAGTAATGTAGAATAGCCATAAAAGGAAGGCTGCACATTTGAGAATACCTCATTTACAAAAATAAAACTATATCTTCCAAAAGTTGGCTCTTTTTGTTTAAAGTGTCCAAATGACAAGATAATTTCCTCTTTCAATGAATCTCGTTCAAAGTTACAGACACCCCTAAAATAGGCAGGTGTTACGCTCTATGAATACGTGTGTATTTGCAATAAATTCATATATTACAAACTTTCCAACCACAACAGGATTTGATACCGTTTATTTTCTTTGCAATTTTATGATATTTAACTGTGAAGTTAAAGTAAGGACAACCTTCCAAACATATGTGCACGTGCGCACACGCATGATATACATACACACATACAAGCATGCATGCATGTATGTATGCATCTAGTGAGATAAGTGTTAAAAAGTGTATTTGTGTGTGAGAATGAGATTGAAATAAGCTGAGAAAAGACACAAAAAACCGATTTACGTTGCAATTTGATAAAATTTCTCTACCTCAAACTAAAACTTCCCCTGAACTACTACAGCTCATTACAACTATTGCTTTTTCTGCATATTCTTTCTTGTTTCCTCCCTATTTTGCCCAAGGAAACTAAAATCTGGTGTTCTGTTCTGCATTTCTTTTGTTGCATATGCCTTATTCAGATACGGTTCTAGAGCTCCTTCCCACTGGGATATCAGATAAATCCGTGTAGTTTTTTTCCCATTATTTTAATCAGTATTTCATGAGTATTTGTTGCTTAATTCTTTCTATATAAATTTTATTTATTGTTTTGAAATTTGAATAAATTTTTACCTGTTATCAGACATGACGACAGAGTACCAAGTAAAAATATCGAAAAAGGAAAAGAAAGAATTTATGACAACCGTATATACTTGGTAATGATTTGAAGAGAAATGGCGACGTAGTTTAAAGACAAACAGCAACGCTTCAACGCTTATAGACAGATATCTGTGTGCATGCTTGTGTGCGTGCGCTCGTATGTGCGTATGTGCGTGTGTGTGCATGTGCGTATGTGTGTGTGTAACGTGCAAATATACGAGTGCATAAATGTGTATAAATATATGATTATTGACATCTTAGGTTATGTTATATATGTGAGTGTATGCGTATGCATGTGTATGCGTGTATGTATTATATAGTCACAAATGCACGCTGATACAAATACACATACATACATACACACACACATACAAACATACATACATACATACATACATACATACATACATATATACAAACACTGTGAGAGAGATTGTGGGGAGTTATATATCACAAGAACTAATGTGTTTGCTTGCGTGAGCGAGAGTTCTGGGTTAACAGATTGTGACTGTTTGTGTGTGTGTGTGTGTGTGTGTGTGTTTCTGTGCATGTGTATTTGAATTCGTGTATGAGTGTGTGTGTGTGTGTTTGTGTATGTCTGTATTTATGTGCGTGTATGTGTATGTGCGAATATGTGTATATTAAACAAGCAAAAGAAATGAAATATAACTTCAGAATCATGAAGTGAATATACATATAAACAGGAAATCAGAAAAGAGCTATATAGGTCGAATTATGCAAGATATCGAATCATAGACATCTCTGACATTTATTAAATTAGACTTCGTTAGGTATTGCGACAACATGAGTAAATAGACTTAAATTATTAGCATTATTTAAAAGTCTGTTGTCATAGCAACTCATTTCCTGAGTTAAAAGTGAAAATACTGTAGAACTTCTGAAAAATATGGATGATGTATATCTAAGCAATAGAATATTTTAAAACTGCTATATATTTTCAATGGTTCGTTTAAGATGTTGACTCCTGTCATTTATTATATTTGTGTATTTTTCATGTTTTATTTTTGTACCACAGTGCAAACTATATTCACTGACTACAATTAACAAGCAAGAAACGTTTGAAGTATTTTGAATATCAAGGCAGTAGAATTAATATTTCACCAAGCTGAACGCTGCCGCTTGGTTTGGATGTATGATGATGAAGTTCGCTCTGTTGTAATCGATCAGAATAGAAATTTAGTTTGAAGAGATATCAACATATTTTTCCCAACTTTTTACCCAATCATGGAGTTCTTGCAAAATGAAAAAAAAAAAAGATGGTCGTTGGCGCATCTATTCTTTCATGAAGTCGATGCAGAGAAGTTGCTCAACAAAATTGAAGGACTGTCGACAGCGAAAGAAAAGTCAGGAGGTCATATGAGACTAACAATAATAATGATTTCAAATCTTGGTACAAGGCCACAAACTTCGGGGAGAGGGAAGTCGATTGCATCGAACCCAGTATTTAACTGGTACTTATTATATCGACACCGAAGGGATGAAAGCATGTCGACCTCGGCGGAATTTGACCGAAGAACATAAAGACGGATGAAACGCTGCCAAACATTTTGTCCGGCGTGCTAACGATTCTGCTAGCTCGTCGCCTTAATAATAATAATAATAATAATGATGATGATGATGATAATACTTTCTATTATAGGCCCAGGGCTTGAAATATGGGGGAGGGAACTAGTCGATTATATCGTCCCCAGTGTTTCATTGGGACTTGATTTATTGACCCCAAAATGATAAATGGCAAAGTCAACCTCGGCGGAATTTGAACGCAGAACGTAGCGCCAGACGAAATACCGCTAAGCATTTCGCCCTGCGTGCTAACGATTCTGCCAGCTCGCTACCTGCAATAATAATAATAATAACAAAGGTAATGATAAGTATTGTTATTGTTATTATTATTTCTACTCTAGACACAAGGCCTTGAAAATTTGTGGGGAAGCGGGCTAATCAATTATATCGACCCCAGTATGTAACTGATACTTACATTACCGACCCTGAAAAGATGAAAGGTGAAGTTAACCTCGGTGGAATTTGAACTCAGAACGTAGCGATGGGAGAAATACTGCTAAGCATTTCGTCCGCTCGAATACTTTGAATGGTTAGAAGCTGTGCAAAGATGATGATGATGATGATAATAATAATAATAATAATAGTAATAATAATAATAATAATAATAATAATAATAATAATAATAATAATAATAATAAAAATAATAATAATAATAATAATAATAATAAATCGATATAAACGTATCTGTCAAGACCTACTAAAAACTGAGCAAATATAAAGATCTTGAAATAGAAATTAGCATAATGTGGAACCTGAAGACTAAAACAATACCTATTGTCATAGGTGCCCTGGGAATGATAGCGAAACGGGCTGATTACTACCTAGCTCAGATACCAGGAAACCCCAAAATGGCTGAAGTTCAAAAGATAGTGCTCATGGGAACTGCCCATAT
>NC_068987.1:26669446-26672006 GCF_001194135.2 Octopus bimaculoides | reverse complement strand
TTGTACAAATGCAAAACAAAAGTCAAACATAAAATAATAATAATAATAATAATAATAATAATAATAATAATAATAATAATAATAATAATAATAATAATAATAATAATATGATAATCGACATAGCATGCCCCATTTGAGAACAGGATCAATTTAAATAATAAACAATTATGACCATTTAAAGTGGAAAATAACGAAAGTCGTGGTCAATGTAGAGAGTAGGCGTGATCCCAATAGAAATTGGTGCACTTGGAAGCATCAGCATTCAACTACCAACGTGGCTGAAAAGGATCCGTGTAAGTGTGAAGGTAGAACACCTACAAAAATTAGCATTGCTTGGAACCGCAAGAATTCTTCAGCATGACCAGTAAACAAGTGTCACCTTAGTCTGCTGGCTGTGGACAGCTGACACTTCCCATCATACCCAGCAAAATAAGTTTTCTTCAAATAATAATAATATTGATGATGACGATGCTAATAAATAATGATTTAAAATTTTGGCACATGGTTAGTAATTTCGGAGTTGAGGTTAAGTCGATTACATCGACCCCAGTGTCCAAGTGTTTCTTATTTCGCCGACTCGGAAAGGATGTATATTTAAGCTAGGTGTATACTTAGGCTTTTCATTTGTGACAGTGTTAATAACGTTTCCTGTCAGGAGCTGAGAAGCAATGGAACTGTTTATGGTGATACTTTACATAAACTAGCGTTTAGATTCTCGCAGCTGGAAGATTGAAGTCAAAGTAGATCATGGACGTGGTTGATCTCGGAACATGTTGAGAGACACTTAAACGTTTTATAATATTTTCTCTTCACAAGGATTTAAATGTCCCTTTACATTTCTGCTTCAATTTCAGGTGTTTGTGCGTATTCCTAACGGAGTCAATGTAATTTCGAGAGCTAAGCCTTATATCCTAACGAGCCCGTAATTTTGTTGAGAAATAGTTGACTGTATATCGAAACAATGAGCCGCACCGGTTGGTCCGAAATGCAAATTGTTCGCAAACTAATGATGAAGAGGCAACACCGGCATTCATTAAACTGGTCGTTCACGAAAGGCAAAGTCACCAGTCATGAAATTAGTTTTCCAAAAAAGAAAATTGCACTAAACATAATATATACGTACCGTTAATGCAATAGGGGTCCAGTAAAACGACCATATTTTACTCATTGACGTTTTGTTATTTCACAATAGCTAAGCAAAATTTTGCTTCAAAGGATATTTTCGAAATGCTGTGTGTACTATGTAGTTTTTAGCAAAATTTAAGCTACATGTATACACATGTCTATGGCATGCTACCTAATGCGTTGATCCTAAATTTCTAAGCTATGTAGAATCAAATTCATGGTTACGATCTATTGAAACATTAATTAATCTTACATGCAGTTACTGCATTATAACGAATATTTGGTTTAAATAATTTTTACACATTTATCAGCAACTGCCTACACTGCGCTGTTTGAGAGTAAATTGTCTTTGCTACGATCATTGAAAATAGTCGATATTTGAATGGTATTTCATCAATCTTATCATATCGTTCAGGTAGTAAACTAAAGATTTAAAATAAAATAGCCAGCGACGTTTTTGCGATAGCAGCCAACAGTCCCTCACACTAGACATTACTGTTTTTAGTTCTAGTTACAGTATAACTGGAAAAAGTATCTTCTTCATAGTTGGATTACCTTTCATTGTAGGTCTGCTCGATCAGACCCGACTTAGGGTAAATCAATAATACCAACAACAACAACAATAACATTTAGCTCACTGTCTGTCTAATGAATTCCTGCATGTAATGTTCACAATATGTGTCGTTAATCAGTCTAGAAGTTTGAAGGGAATGCCATTTTCTATTTCCGTCATTAAAGAAAAACGAAATTGAATTAATAGAAATACAAGTTTGAAGAAAAGCATAACCTCTGTTATTGTTGTCGTAGTTTTTCTCCAGGTCAGCCTTGATCTAAATAATATATGAATAAAGCTATTCAGCTGCCCATATAGTTTTTTATTGCAGTTATAACATACCTCGAATTACATTATCCAATGTATATTTGATTGCTAATATAGTATAGCGTGATGTGAGGACGATTCAGCTGCTATATCTTGAAGATAGACTGCCAAAACCTACCATTAATTGCATCTACATTTATCCACAGACCTTCGTATCTGTGCATAAATGCAAGAACTATATATGAATAAACATTTGACTGTAGACAAAAGTGTATACCATTAACCCTCTAGATAATGCCCTATAAAAATTTCATCGCCAACAGAAAACAAAAGTTAGATACCAGTTAAATTTCTGAAATATAGAGTGATTTGCTAATATTGTTCTGTAATTGGAAAAAAATAAGGTTTTGAACTTGGAACCCTGGGCATAATACATTAACAGTATACTAAGTAGGAACAGCAGTGTTACCAACATTTGTTCATATTTTGCTATCGAATTTAAGTGTTATCATTTTACCTTCTTACTCTCTCTCCGTGTCTCCTTGTCTCACTCTCTCATTCTCTCCCTCTCTATCTCTCTCTCTCTCTCTCTCTCTCTCTCTCTCTCTCTCTCTC
>NC_068987.1:26668722-26669436 GCF_001194135.2 Octopus bimaculoides | reverse complement strand
TATTTCTTTTTCTATATGTATAAATAAGGAAAAGTATTTAATAAAAAATGTTTTAACTTGAACAGTCGTTTCTTCAAATATCTCATGTTTCAAAGAGTGTTATGACACCTACATATTAATGTATCCATTTGTATGTGCGTTTGTATGTGTGTTTGCGTACTTGTGTGTATGCGTGTGTGCGTGTGTGCTTGTGTATGTGGGGGTGCAAGAATGAATGAATGAATATAATAACTTTATATCCGTCTTTTTATATCCGTCTCGCTCCCCACTTCTCTTTTCGATTTATCTCTCAATCTCTCCGTCTCTCCCTCTCTTTTCCAGCTCTCTTTCTGTCTGTTTCATGTCTGCGTTCATTTGCATTAGTCCTGCTAATGCTTTTGTTAAAGAACCATTAATGTTTCATTGACTATTCCATCGCCACAGTAATTCTTCGGGCGGATTAAGATGAGAAAGTTCCATCCAGCTATATAATAACCGCAATCTTTCATAAGAACATAGTCGTATTATTTGGTGTATATTGTTTCTTTTCGATTAATTATTTTATATCCTCGCCCGCCGCATATACACGCGCACTGAAACACACATTTACGCCATAAAGAAATAAACACACACACACATATACATACATGCATACATGTAGATACATATATACATATACATACACATATATACATATATATCTATATATATATATATATATATATATATATATAT
>NC_068987.1:26667967-26668712 GCF_001194135.2 Octopus bimaculoides | reverse complement strand
TACACATGCATATACAGGTGTGCGTGTGTATGTATGTACGTATATATGTATGTATGTATGTATGTATTTATGTATGTATGTATGTATCTATGTATGCATTATTTCCGATTCACGACCAATGTAGATATCTATCATTGCAATTGCGTGGATAACAGCCATTATAATATCTCGGTGTTTATCACCTTTTTACCTTTTTTCTATTATAATTTTTCACTTGTTTTATTCATGTCTCAAGTCCGATATATAGATTCTTCCTTTGAATGTATTCATAGATTCTTAAAATGTCCAGTTATTTGAACTTTTTTTATTGTCGTTCAAAAGGATGGCAATGTTCTTTCATCTACGACTAAGATATCGTACGTAATATTCGTACCACACTTCAAACTTATAGTGAGGTTTGCAAAGGCGAACAATGAAAGACATTCTGTAACATATTTCCTGTCTCAAAATATTAGAGGAAGAATTTCACATGAGGTAAAGAATATGGATTTACTAAATAGTTGCGTCAGAAAATTGCCTTGATTTCACAAGTTTTTTTTTTAATGATTTTTACTTTTATTCCTACCAACAATAGCCATTGATTAATAAACAAATTATTAATGTACTATTCAAACCCAAATCTCTTATCGTTTTATACACTCGTATTGTATATATACAAACAAACACTCACACACACGCACACACGGAAATGTATATATATATATATATATATATATATAGATAGAGAGAGAGAGAGAGAGAGAGA
>NC_068987.1:26666285-26667344 GCF_001194135.2 Octopus bimaculoides | reverse complement strand
AACATGCGTTTTCTCCAATCCTTAAATTCTTAAATATACTCAAATACCCAAAATTTCAAGGAGTTCCTGCCTTAAAAACAGGAGCTAACCACAGTTATTTTGTGTTCTTTGCTACATTGGTTTCTATTAACCCATTTATTCTATCAGAAGAATTTTTATTCATTAAGATAGAAGAAATACACATAATTATATATATATATATATGAGGTGTTGGCGTCAAGAAGACCCAAAGAATGGCAGGTAACGATAAGTAAGTGCTAGGGAAACACCGTAATGTAGCTTCTTATGGCTAACAGATCTGTTCGACTGTATTTTTTTGGGGTTGACAGATTTATCTCCGGGTATAGTTTCTTTGTGATGATTTTAAACTTTCATATGCGAGTATGTGTGTCCTGTAAATTTCCAGTAGTTGTATAAACATTGGGGTGCACGTGTAGTCCTATGGGTATTAAAATATATATATGTATGTAGACATTCATGTGTATGCGTAATTAATCAATTCACGTACTTACTGTTTTGTTCCACTTGTATTTTATAATTTCTAATCTTTCCGATTTTGATTTCGCAAGTGTCTTTCGCCCATGTTTCACTGAGACATCTTGCATGGGAGAAACTGTGCTTTGTATGGCAGTAAAATTTATTCTTTTGTAATCATTTTCGTTAAAAGGCCACTTCCATCAAGTATTTCACGGATTCATATTTTTCCATTCCACCGATATTATTAGATTAGAGCCCGTTTAGGGATAATGATACAAATAACCCGGTGTTAGAACTCAATATACATATGCTACAGAACAACGAGTCAGCCGAGCATGGAGCAGTAATAAGAAGTTAAAATATAAAGGGAATAACAAATTACTTCATGAACTTCATAACCTTACAGCTATTCCTGCTGTAAGATGGGTACCATGCTATAGCTTCACTTGAGCTTCAAAAATGAAGTACAGTCTTATTTGTGAAATACATATGTACACACACAGTCACACACACCCACACCCACACACACACACACACACACACAAACACACACATACATATATATATATATATATATATACA
>NC_068987.1:26662963-26665732 GCF_001194135.2 Octopus bimaculoides | reverse complement strand
AGAAAGTATTCAGGAAATTCTAATAAATCATTTTCTTGAAAAATCGCCTATTTTCTTTGAAATGTTGCTTTGCATAAACTTCAAAGTTGAAAAGCTCTTAGCATTGGTGTTGTTCCGGTAGAAGTGTTTAAATTCCAAGAATATAAAGATACAGATCTTTCGTACAATCTTATGTGTAGTCTGCGAGAATACGATACATCTTCAGAAATTTCGAGTGACGTGTTACTGAAGGTACTGTTGAAAGGAAACCGTGGTTTAACATATGAGTTAATTCTCGAGACATTTTCTTCTTGGTGTTGTGGAAAAAATATCTAGCAGAATTATTTTTCATTGCCTCATTCGGCATTTTGAGTGACATCATATTTCGCGCCCGCCGAGAGACCAATGGCATATTTCCACTGGTCAACTGATCAACTAGTCAACAACAATAGAAATACACTGTGTAGAATATTGGACTATTATTGATTCATTGGTGTTTATTGAACTTAACATTAGTGAATCATCAAGTGTTGGAAAAATGCTTTGGCCTGATAAGTTTATAATATTTTCAAGCCCATTCCCGATTATATATATGAATGCGGAATTCATATCCTCGGTGTTGATGTAAAGTATAATCATAAAACTGATCTTATTCATTTTACAGTGCACCTCACATAACGATTTTGATTCCCCGCAGTAGTTACTGTACCTCAAATAACTTATGTCTTATTCTCAAGAAAACTAATTCTATACGGCTTTGTTACTGAACCCAGTAACAAAGCCGTTCAAACTCTTATGGATACATTTCAATAGCATTTAATAAATTAGTGCTTCATCTGCCTTATCCCAGAAAGATTCCTGGGAATCCCAGAATGCAGGTGTATGGTAAAAATTTGTAAAAACATATCTGATTCTGATTTTAACTACCTTAGCTGTAATGTAATCAGGGATGCAAGTCTTGATAACGAAATTTCAAATGGAAATCATAAAACTTAGAAATCTTTTGGAAAATTATAACCTGTTTTCTATTAGGTATTTTATCTTTATACTTGTTGACTGTGAAACATGGGTATTATATGGGAAACATGGTCAAAAGTTAAGGGGTTTTCGGAAATGTATCATCGATATATAGATATATATCTTGAAAATACTACGTGACTGATTTTGAAATCGTGAAGCTATCAATTTAGAATGCCTCTGATTGTATAGCTGACTCATATAGACATGCAATATAGTCCGTACGGGATAGAAAAGAATTCCAAAGAATCAAGTCTATGGTGAATTCTGTTTTACAGAAGACCCTTTTATAAATGACACTTGAGATATAAAGACTATTTTAAATAAAAGCCGTAAAAAATTAATAATCATGTAGGAACTAGCAAGAGAAGGACAGGTCCTTCTATATATTAAACATTGATTACTTTCACCTGCAGCTTTTGGTGTTACTTATTGTTTCCTCTTCCGAATAGCTCTTTTTCATGGCTCATGCTGAATTCTTTCCTTCTCCAATAATTCCACAACATAATATAAAGTATTTTTTTTACGCTTTGATCTATCAACAGTTTGTTCTTTCCAGTTATCAATAAAAATAGCACATTTGATCTTAAGTCGTTATTAAGAATGTCTTTGTACCGCTGTTTAGATTTGAGGTTTTCCTCTTTCCTTGTTTCAATTTTCCATAAAATATTTGCTCTGGAATTCCGGTATTTCTCATTCGAACAAGGTGTCCGCTTCCCCTTAAGACATTCCGATCGATGATAGTTTCGATTGTAGTCATTCGAGCTGTCTGTAGAACTTCGGCATCCGGAGTAAGTGTAGTCCACTTCATATTGAGTATGTCTTCAGCAGTGTTGATGAAACCATTCGAGTTTCTAAACTTGGTATTTGTAGATCGCTCGAGTTTCACAGCCATGCAACAAACTTCACAGCACTCTAAATTTGCTGATGGATGTCTCTGTTCCTAATCTGATCCTGTGTTGTAAACAAAGACTGCTTCTCATATCTTCAAATGCCGTCGAAGCCTTCTCCATACTTGCATCATCTGACTGAGGGCACAATTCCTACATAAATAAAAGACTGCACTACTTTTAATATTTTACCACTACTAATGTCTTTGACTTAACATATGTTTTTCGAAGGGTAACCTGCAACATGATTTGTACTTTCTTCAAATTCATTTCCAAGCCAAGAGATTTGCATAATGCATTAAGGTGTGCATTCAGATCCACCCTGTGTAAGATACTAAATTATAACTATTAGCGTATAATAGTTCCTTGACAAGTGACTCAAACACTCTGGAATCTGCATCAAGTCTCATGTTGGTGAACAATTTTCCCGCAGTTCTAGATCTGATGTAGATTCCCTTAGTCTTACTTCTGAATGCTACCATGAACACTGCTGGAAAGTAAAGAGCAAATAATGTTGGAACGATAAATTTACTTCAAATTCTACAGGAAAATCTTCAAGTAACTTACAATTTAAGTACACTCTAGCTTTCATGTTATCATGCAAAAACCGTGTCGGGTTTGTAAACTTCTTTAACACATTCCATAACATTTTTTCTGTTGACAATGTCAAATGCCTTGGTGAGATCAACAAAGCATTGATGCAAATCAAGTTTCTGCAAAATAAACATTTTCTGAATATGTCGTGCAGAAAATATCATATCATTACTTCCTCTTTTTGCTCTACACTGAGATCATGCAGAAAACAAAAAAACACACAAATATGTATGCATGTATGTAAGTATATATATATATATATATATATATATATATATATATATATATA
>NC_068987.1:26661081-26662473 GCF_001194135.2 Octopus bimaculoides | reverse complement strand
TATATATATATATATATATATATAGAGAGAGAGAGAGAGAGAGAGAGAGAGAGATAAAACCTACTTGGAAAAGGATGCGTGACGTTCGATCGTATAATAATATAAATAATATATAAATATATGCATATATCCATACATATATGTACATACCTACATCTATATGTATATATGCATGCATATATGACCACAGGGCATCAAAAACCGTTAAATACAATGAGAAACGAGAACATAGAAAACGAACATTTTATGAACAACGAAAAAAACAAACAGAGAAACGAGACATACAACATAAAGAGTATACCCCTTCGTCAGTTGTCCCTAAACGGGAAAAAGTCAAGGTAGAAAATACTAAAATAATTTTATAAAAAACATTAACTATTTTACAACCCAGATGAATTTGCAATCTCCTCAAGTACGAATCATCATTGTTTCCATTAGTATTTGGTTCCGTTTGTCACCAATTCAAAATCAATGGCATGGATATATACTACAACCGGTAACCATTAACGCTGACAATAAGACGTCCGGTTTTGTATTGGCTGCATCGTTTGGAACGCTCTGCAGTTGGTTCACTAAATGAAAAATAGCAAAGTAGTCTCCAACGGAACTTGAAATCAGAACCTTAGTGTTATGATATAATATTGCTTCTCATTACTCCAAGTTTGTAAGACTCTTCGTAGCTAGCGCTCCCTTTGTAATACAGTAGTCCCTCGCCATACCGTGGTTTACCTATCGCAGTTCACCTAACGCAGTTTGTTATTTAAGCTTAAGTTGATTCTTCCGTGGTGTTGTTTTGCATTTATAATAAAAAAAGATATACAGAAATTATTAAAATAATTATAAAAAATATACAGTACTGTATCTACTTTGCGGATTTTCACATTTCGTGGGGTGGGGATGGGATGAGCTTGAAACTTAGCACACGCGATAGTCGAGGGATTACTGTATTACTCGTATTTTATGCAGAGAAATAGTAGTTTCGAATAACAGAAGATCAGGCTAAATTTGACGTTGTCTCTTTCATATGTATTTTGTTGAAAAAGATCGAATATAAGTTAACAGTTATGCTCAATTTCCACTTCTACTACTATTCTTTTTCTTTAGGATACGCATAGTTTTGCAATATCACATGTATTATCTAAAATCATCTTGCAGAACCTAATGCAATGGGAACTTGTAAAAACATATATTCAATGACATTGTTGTAGAAGGAAAGATAATAGTCATAGAGCAAGGTGATTAATGTCATATTTGAATATCATAGTCTCTTTCTCTTTCTTTCTCTTAATAAACACACACACACACACACACACACACACACACACATAATCATCATTATCATTTGGTCATCAGCAGAGTTTAATATTTTTCTTCCTACCTCGCTTTCTCTCT
>NC_068987.1:26658415-26661053 GCF_001194135.2 Octopus bimaculoides | reverse complement strand
TCTCTCTCTCTCTCTCTCTCTCTCTCTCTCTCTCTCTCTCTCTCTTTCTCTCTCTCTCTTCTGTCAGTTTGTCTGTCTGTCTGTCTGTCCTCTCTCTCTCTCTCTCTCTCTTGCTAAAACTATTATAATCATAGGCTAGTACGTTCCTAAGTATCACTTTTGGAGTTACGTTTGCTAACCAGCAAAAGCTCCAGAAATGTTGCCTGTGAACACATTGCCAGATCCTTCCACAACAATACAAACAACAAAGAGAGCGATAATAAAAGACAGGTGATACTAAAGCAGACCAGATTCTAAAGACACATACACTTTTCCTTCTCTTATCAAGAACTATTAGCAATTTGCCTGGTAATTCTATCATCTCCATGTAAAAATGTGTGAATTTGATCCTATATTTACTTCAGCTATTGCCAAATCACACACGATGGCACCTCTGCGCCTACTAGAAATAACACTCAAATCTCCCTTTAGTCACATACGCTTTCGAAAAAGGAAAGGCTTAGTAGGTAATTTCTGATATAGAAACATACATTATTTTGACTAGAATACGATTGTTTTACTGAAAAACAACGATATTCATAAGCTATTAGTCGTAAAAATACAAGCCTCTTATCTCAATGTATCCAACCCCTATTATATGCACACTAATTCCATGCTAATTCCACGCTAATTTCAACATCATTTCGAATGATGTTGTTTGATTTATGTAGAATGCATTCTTTCCACTATCCACCTCTCTGATACGTATATCAGTAACAAAAATCAAGCAACTCCCGTTCAAAGCCTTTATCTTACATTTCTCTAAATTACTCTCAACAGTTATTCGCATGTTTGTCTCGTCCTGCAATGAGTGTATCCATCTCATCCCTTGTATTTGTGAACTTAGAAACCTTGTTCACTCTAATGCACTCAACTTCACAGATCAACAGGGCCGAATCGTTTGCGATTCTTAATTGTCAGCGTCAATTAGTTTTGTGAACACTCTTTGACTTTCTCATTGAGATATTACTCGTTACAGAAATAGTTCAAAGGTAATGGTTACTGCTTCTAATCTTAATTAATAATTAATAACATAGGCACAACCCACAAAAGTTAATGGGATGGAACACTAAATTATCTCAACACCATTATTTGACTATTACTATTGCTTTATTGACAACAAAAGGATGAAACACTGAGTCGATATCGATGAAATCGGAACTCAGAAGTATATCTGAATTCAGATGTTTTACATTCAGTAATGATGGATCTCCATCTATTTCGATGATGAGTAACCAGCTGTTCAATTAACTGAACTACCTTCTCATTGATGTAGTGTTCAAGTTGCTTAACATTCCACAGATCCGCATACCTTTAACGTAATTCTCAACATGAGAGTGTTGAGGACCTTTGCGTTACATGTACTGTCCAGCCAACCGTTTTCAACAGAGATTCGTCTAACAAAATGTCAGTTACATTGTTTGAGTTGAACCGACTCTATGGCTAAATGCGTTTGACGAAATGCCATAACATAGAGTTGATCTCGAATTCTTGTGATTTCTGGGAGTAATTCTTGACAGTCCTCAGCAGCAACAGAAAAGCGTGTACAGCCTAACTGTAAGCGAAAATATAAATAGAAACACATTCCTCCTAAGTTTTTCTTTTGTGTGCCAATTGTTGGTCTCTCCACGTAAAAGACATACCTGGCTTCCTTCCGCAATGGAAAGCATAAAATATTCAGCATAAGATAAAATTGCCATAAATTACGCTAGTGACACAGTGCATAGCTTAATTTTTATATTTATGCTTTAGACGGCTCAGCATCAATTATACAGTTAGTTATATATTATGAAAACCTGGCGTGAATTAAGAGAACTAAATTCAATGTAAATATTATGTCTAGCTTTGGGTGAAATAAGAATATAAACGCTTGCTCTCTTTGCACTTGGTATGCGAAAATAAAAGAAGGAATTTCTTGATGTCAGCTTCGCTTTCGTTTACTGCCCCTGAAGGGAAACGCACCCTGACTTCCTTAAGCATTCAAGAGCAAAGAGTATCCAGCTTCCTATATCACAAATTCAGCTTGCGCTCTAGTGAATAGCTTCATTTATATAATTCTGCAGTTGATGGCTCCTCATAAATTGAATCATATATAATGAGTCATCACAGTGATATCTAAAAGAAATAAATTTATATATTGTAATACGCTGTTGGGGTTAGAATAAGAAGGTAAATAGTTATGTACATAATGCCATACCATACCCATCACTGACAAACAAGTATGGCATCGTAGCATATAATTCCTTCCACGAATTGTTTCATATATACTTGCCCGTATAAAATTCTCTTTCGAACTTCCAAACTTTCACCATGCAGAATATCTAGGAAGAGACAAGTGACTGAAAGTAAGCTGCACAGTATTTAACTAGTACTGATTTGCAACTGAGCAGACCAGCACGACTAATATAATGTCTGTCACTTGCTCACGGACAAAGAACGCTGCCCGGAACTGGAATCGAACAAACAACTTTTGATCGTGAGCCTAAAATTTAAAAACCTAAACTACAAGTGAATAGCTGCAGACACAGATATATATACATATATTGATGTGTGTTTACATACATACATACACACACACACATATATATATATATATATA
>NC_068987.1:26651443-26657428 GCF_001194135.2 Octopus bimaculoides | reverse complement strand
GTGTGTGTGTGTGTGTGTGTGTGTGTGTGTGTGTGTGTGTGTGTGTGTATCTGTGTGAAAGTGTGTGTACGCGCATGCAAGCGGGCGTGTGATTGTGTATGCCTTGTTATATGCCTCTGAGTATCTTATTAATTAGTATTTTTGCTTGCAGTCACATTGCTCTCCGTTACTTACACTATTACTCCCACCTCCATCGCCTCCATGACTATTCGCCTTTCCATCGTCTACTGTCACCATCCCACTAAACTACTGACAATAGATACCACGCAATTACTATTCATCTATCATCACTTTCCTCACCATCAATAAATGCTTCTCTCATCGCCACCATTTTAGGTACTGTTTATTGGCCCACCTTCCTTGTCACCACGACTTGTCATTGATGCATCCATTTTATGCTTTTTCTATATATCTATCCTGAAGTTTCATATTCAAATGGCTGAAACGTAACACTTTCCTCCATCCTGACAAAGCCGTCGGGTGAAACAAAATATTTTTTGTCAGACTCATAGGTATGGATTAACATACATACATAGATATATACATACATACATACATACAAGGTATCCCAAAAAGATGTATACACAATTTAGCAGCTGATAACTCAACTGATGTTTATTTTTACAAGATTAAACCCACTGGATTTCATGATGGCAATTAGACTAAGCTTTGAAGAAAGGAAATTCATTCTAAAATGCAGCTGGAAGTGTGAAAACGCAGTTCAAGTGCAAGGACAGTTTAGGAGGAAATTTCAAACAGATCCAGAAACGCGACTTACTATCACTCGAATTAGATATAAGTTTGAAACCGATGGAACTGTTCAGAATGTCTGTGAGAAGCGTTCCGGAATATCACAAACAACGACAACCACCACAAAGCAAAAAGGATTCCTGGAAACGTATCACCAAAGTTCAAGAAAATCTGTGCGGCAAGCGAGTCGTGAGATGGGTATTTCAAAATCATCTGCCCAATACATTTTGAAGCGTTGTCAATGGAAAAGTTACGTGCTAAGATTAGTCCATGCTGTTAATGACGATGATCCAGAGTGAAGGGTGCATCATTGTGAGTAGTACTTGGCACGATGTGTAGAAGATGCTCACCTTCCAACAAAGATTGTGTGGAGTGATGAGGCAGCATTAAAATTAAATGGTTCAATCAACAGTGACATTTGCACCTACTGGGGACCTGAGAATTTGCATGTTATGGTGGAACCACATGTTAATTTACTTGGAGTTACAATGTGGTGCGGCTTATCACCAAGAGGATTAATTGGACCATTCTTTTTTGACGCTTCCGTCACTGGTTCCGTTTACTTGAACTTGTTGCAAAATTCTATCTTGCCAGCATTATAGAAAACTTTGAAGATGAGGATTTGTCTTTTTCAGCAAGATGCGTCACCCCCACACTGCCATCGCGATATTAGATCCTTCCTTGATAAGATCTTGCCAAACATGATTCTCTTGGACGACAATGCACTCAAATACCAAACGCATTGTTTCGTAATGTTTGCGATTCCATTGCTTCGTGTTGTCATCAGTCCCTGCACCAGAACGAACGTCAGTTTGAAAACAGGCGTTGACAAAACAATAAAGTAATGTGTGTAGATTCTATAAAATTTTGAAAATGAAATGTATTTTAATAAACATCTAATTTACAATTATTTAAAATGCGTATACATGTTTTGGAACATCGCGTATAAATATATGTGTGTGTGTGTGTGTGTCTGTGTGTGTGTGTGTGTGTGTGTGTGTGTGTGTGTGTGTGTGTGTATATATATATATATATATATATATATATATATATAAAGTTATCGAACATATTTTGTTCGACTGTTATAATTTGTTTCGAACGAACAATAACACCTTTAAATTCACCAAAGTTTCTAGAAGTTGTCGGTCGTATCATCTGCATTCAATCTTTTTTAGTAGTATTTTTTTATTGCCACTTTATGGTATCCAGGAATCACAGCAATGATATTGCGTTAAAGATAAAGCCGTTATCACTGGATTTGAAACATTTCACAGCTTGTATCAATATATTTTTTTCCTCCATCTAGAATGTGTTACGTTTTTGTGTTTTGATATCGCTATTAATAACACTTCCCATGACTAATCTAGGTTTCTGGAAATTCAATATAAAATAGTTTTTATCAACAAATATTTTTTTCTATTTTTTTCTTTTTTAATGATCGTCAACATGTCTTATTTTCACCTGACGTGGTGTTTCCTTTTCAAAATTCCCCATGTGATATGAAATCTGAATATTTCATTAGATTTGATTAGATATATGATTAAATTTTGGACAGTTTAATCCCTGGCTTAAATCATTGCATTTCACCTACACAGCTACATCAGTTACAAAAGTCATGCGAAGCACAGTATGTTTTTCTTTTTCACTTGCTGCGCCTCGATGAAGACTGACTCAGTACGCATTACCATCGAATGTCTGTGAGTCTGGTTCCGTTATGATTCTGCTTGGACTGTTAAACGTTAAAGACTGGAAAAGGCGAATAATATTAAAAATAAAATATGAACAATGAAGCAATTTCAGAAGGCCAAATCTCCTTTGCTAATGTATTGAGTGTAATAGTTAGTGTTGAGAAGAGCAGTAATTACTTTCACTAAAACATGGGAACCTTATAACCTATCAAATAAATAAATAAGTAAATAAATAAACTAGCTTCGTTTTCATCGTTATTTAGCGACAGAAAAACGATTTTACACGTTTGAGAAGTTATTTCGAATGTCGTTGCATTCATGTTGCACCAAAAAGAAAAAAGAAAGAAAGAAATATAAGTGATATATTAAGTTTTGTATATATATATTAAACTAGTATTTAAAATATTGATTTAGCTTCTGTTGAAAATACGTCTTGCTGCTGAGTTGCCTTACTACTAATATAACTTCACAAAGTTGCATAAATTATCGTACCATGTTGCCCCACGGCGCAATAATTTTCTTCCACTTTGTGAACTGTCTTTATTTCCTATCTACCGACAAAAGCCATCATTGCCCTCCACGAATTCTACTCTTTCAGTGACCACTCATACTTTGATGTACAAGAACTGTTAAGTTCAGAAATGGTAAAGGCACAGACAAACTGCTGAGGGGTGTTTAGTTACGTACGCTTACTGTACGCAACTCAAAGACCGTTGCAGTAGACTTTGTTTATAACCTTCCCAGAGCGATAAAAAAAAAAGTAACGGTCAAGTATTTGATTCGATTTGATTATTCCTTGGGCCAATGTTAATAATCAATAATATTAATACGATTATACTTTTTCGAAATATCTATCATCAGTGTTAGACATCAAAAGAGTCTTAATATTGGTTTCAAATGTTGGCACAAAGCCAGCATATACAGGGGAGGGGTTATATGTCGATTGCTCAATTGTTACTTATTTCATCTACTCCAAAAAGATGAGAGGCAAAGTGGATTACAGAGGAATTTGAACTCATCATAAAGACGAACGAAATGCAGTTAAGCATTCTGCCCGTCCAGGTAGCGATTCTGTGAGCTTGGATGTACTTGTAAATATTGATGTTAGCTTTTGGCACAAGGCCAGCAAGTTCGCTGAAGAAGCTAAGTCAGGTACATCGACTCTCAGTGCTCAATTGTGATTTACTTTAGCGAACTCTGGAAGGGGTGAAATAAAACATCGACCTCGGCGGGAATGAAACTAAGAAAGTAAAGACGGACGAAATGCCGCTTAGCATCTTGCCCGACTGCTAACGATTCTGCCATTTCACCGTTTTTCTATATGCATAAAAAACTGGTTTCAAATTTGGGCACAAGGCCAGCAATTTTAGGGTTGAGGGTGTAAGTC
The DNA here is from genome assembly GCF_001194135.2 of Octopus bimaculoides. NCBI lineage: Eukaryota > Metazoa > Mollusca > Cephalopoda > Octopoda > Octopodidae > Octopus > Octopus bimaculoides. Next base: position 26,653,603 of record NC_068987.1, on the reverse strand, counting down.
GATTAACTCAACCCCAAAACACAACTTATACTCATTTTATCCGTCGTCGAATGGGGTGACAGGCAAAGCCGACCCCGGCAGAATTTGAACTCATAGAGTAAAAGAGGGAGGAAATGACTGTAAGCCTCGACTGATAACTCTGCTTAAAAAGTCATGCGCAGTACTGTATATGATCTTCTTTTTCACTTGCTGGCCCTGGATGAAAGGGTTGTTTATATTGCTTTCGAATGTCGTTCTACTTTAAAACAGAGAAAACTTGACATCAATTATGAACTTTTTGCAGTAAAATGACTGCAATGATGTTCAAAATAACTTCTCAAACATATGAAATCGTTTTAGTGTTACTAAATAATGAAGAAAACAAGACTAGTTAATTTCTTTTCGTTCTTTTGATAAGTTACGAGGCTCCCGTATTTAAGCAAAAGTAATTACTGCTCCTCTCTACACTAATCTTCAGCACAGAATCTTCAGCCTTCCGAGATTGCTTCATTGTCCCTGTTTTTTTTCTTTTTTTCTTTTTCCAGGCTTTAATATGGTTCCAAGATTAACCATAACAGAATCAATCTCACCGGACTCAGGTGACGCTCGAAGGCAACGTATGCTACATCTTCATCCAGGCCCAGCAAATGAAAGAAAAATTATATATTATACTTTTCTAACAGATTTAGCAATGTCGGTGAAATGATAACGATTCTGACAGGTCGACGCCTTTGTATGTATAAACATTGATTTCAAATCTTGGCACAAAGCCATTTGGTGGGAGAGGGTAAATAGATTGCGTAGTTATCAAATGGTACTTATTTTATCAACTGGTACCTCCGGAAAGATAAAACGCAAAGTCGACCGTGGGAAAATTTGATCGTAGAACATAAAGATGGATGGATTTCGCCCGGCGTGCCAACGACTCTCCTAGTTCACTGCCTTTGTACGTATAAATATCAAAATGTTTTTTTTAATATTTTTAAGTGTCATTAATAGTCCCAAAATAATCACATTCACATTCAAACGTTTGACCATTGTTATTATGTATAATATAATAAATATATATACCAGATAAAGCAAACCTCCAGATTAATTACTTTAATTGATTCCATTCTGCTGGACCATGATTTCAAACCCCATGTCAAATGAACTCGATCGCTGTCTTTGATTAACGAATTTAAAACCTGTACCATACTGGTTCTAACCATTCCAATACACCATTTCCTTACAAAAATTTGCTTCATGTCACTGCAATGAATCCTTATTACATAAAAGGTAAAAGCCCTAAAATCCATAAAAGCCCTAAATTTCACAACCTTTTCCACCATTGGTTTACTTACACTCTCGATGACATATATGTTGGAGGCTGTTATTGCATACGCAGGTATTTCGCTCGTGATAGTTGTCAATTTATTGCAGTAAATACCATTTCCTCAAATAGAAATTTTTCTTACTCTTCGTCATATATGAAGAAATACCAAGGTAACAGCACAAGACATTTATGCACCACGAAAGTCATGTTCGATAAAGAAATATATTGTATACAAAGATTCTTTTTCTGAAAATACACATCACCATCGTAACCACACACTAAAACCACTTGCTTTGAAACAGTGTCAGAACCCATCTGAGGGGAAAATATTCTATCAGCAAGTTTGTTTCGCACATATATTTTCTTTATTCCTCTTGTTTGTAAATGCATGAACTGTGTCGGTGTGGGTCTCTGTTTTACTTCTGTCTACAAATGTATTTTTTCTGTGTGTGCATGTTTCAGCTATCGCGGCTTTTTATTTATCATACCTTTGATATTCTTTTTTCGATATTCTTATCCGTTTCACGTTTCGCAGATACTTCTAATTTCTTAGCACTTTTGCGTCACTAAAACATAGATACATATATATATATATGTGTGTTTGTGAGAGATGAAGAGAGAGAGAGAAAGGTAGAGAAGGTTTGTGTGCACACGCGTTTGTGCGTATTCGTTTCTATTTCGGTATTTACGTGTGCAAATTTATATGTGCATTCATTAAAATGTTTACTGTGCATATATTGTATGTACATGGCATGTAAATATGTGCGTATGTGTGTGTATATGTCTATGTGTGCGCGTATGCATCTATACATATATATAGTAACATAGGTGTAAAAAAGTTTGAATGTAGATTCGTCCTTATATAT
>NC_068987.1:26649680-26651039 GCF_001194135.2 Octopus bimaculoides | reverse complement strand
TATATATATATATATATATATATATATATATATATATATGATATAAACGTACTGAATAACTAGAGTTCACATAATTTGTTTGCTTGAAACTGAGGATTCTTGAATGGTTTATCTAAGTTTTTGCTGCCGATTTTTCAAGCAGTTATATCAAGAAACCAGTATGACAATAAAGAAGCAAAATTGTTTATACACGCATAGAAAATACGGTTAGATATTGAGATTCGAGTGGTTTAAAAACAATCATTATTCATTTACCAATTCAAGCATCTTATGTAGAGCACGTGATATAGTTATGTATTTACACGCAGCATCACCTCATTGTTTCTTTACATGTTGAGTATCATATATGTATATGATGCAATTCAAGGAATTTGACTATTTTTAATAAATAACTAATGCTGATGAATAATTGTGCATTTTAATATTACATAGACTCCAGCTCACAAGTGGTACTTATTCTATCAAACAGCGAGAGGGACGAAAGGCAACGTCAACACCGGCAGAATTTATACTCAGAGCGCAAAAGAGTGACGGAATGCCGCTAGGCATTTTACTAGGCGTGCTAACGATAATAATGTTGAAATTGTCTGCAACAACTCGATAACCGTCAAACAAAAACGGTCCAAATAATCGTTTTGATGATAATCGGCACTGTATTCTAATTCCTGGTACATTAAAATGATGTTTCTTTGTGATGTGTATATTCTCACTACCTCAACAGGTGCAATATTTGGCGAATAACAGACCCATTTAATTTTAATGCAGCCGCGTCACAGCGAACAGTCTTTGTTAGAAAGTGTGCATCTCATAAAAATCTTACCACATACACACGCAAAACTCCTCTCTTTACTCTGATTTTCTCCATTGAAGATTATGGACTATTTTTGGAAATTGGCAGGACATCAAATTGCAATGGACGCTTGATTTTGAGATTCCTATCTCAAGAAGCAGCACACATAGATAGATAGATAGATAGATAGATAGATAGATAGATAGATAGATAGATAGATAGATAGATAGATAGATAGATAGATAGATAGATAGATAGATAGATGAAGAGAAAGCGGGAGTAGGAAAGAGGGAGAGGAGAGAGGGAATACATTATTGACTGATTTTCGATAAAGAAAGCTTCAGTATCTAGTCACATTGGTGTTGCTTCTCTTGGTACTTAGTGCTAAAGAGAACTAAGGTGTTCGAATAGCAGTAAAGAGCCTGGTGTGGTGAATTCGATGTTCAAGCACCTTTCTGTCTTAGACGCGATTGTTTCACTGCGGCAAACAGCATTGAAAAGCAATTACAGGTCCAAATAGCTCTAAGACATATTTCAGCTGGTCTCTAGTTTATTTTCCGTCACTGCTT
>NC_068987.1:26648306-26649229 GCF_001194135.2 Octopus bimaculoides | reverse complement strand
ATATATATATATATATATATATATATATACATATATATTTGTATGCATGTATGCATGTATGCATGTATGTATGTACACAAACCCTACTCATATATAATGAAAATCCCTCTGAAACACTCATTGGAAATAATAATTTTGCTGAATAACACGATGTAGTTGCGCATGTGCGCGTATCAAGGAAAATGCAGTAGAAACAGTCGTGTGCCGCAATGAGTAAACCACTAAACATATGACAGGTTCTGGCATGATATACTACCTACTACTAACAGTCAATATGAAAATGAGCGCAGATAACTGCTGTACAATCCCACACGGATTGGAGGGTAAGGGCTGAAGTGGGATCAAATAACAAAATGTCATTAGGATATCATGCAAAATGAAGTGGATACCGTTTTTTGAACCAGATGCTTACGGTGCTTCGTAATGAGCTAGTTCTGAATGTATTGCACAGCAACATATATATCAGCGAAGAACATGTGTATGAATAATATCTAAAATATTTCTAACATTACGAGAAAAACGGATTCAAAACAACATAGATTTTAATTTGACGTCCGTATAAACATACCCACAAATTGCCAATCCTAAAATCAAATGATTTCAGATTGAATATTTCATGCATACATACATACATACATGCGTACATACACACAAATACACATGCATACATACATACATACATACATACATACATATATATACACACACATGTATATATATATATATATATGTATATATGTGTGTATGTGTGTGTGTGTGTGTGTGCGTGTGTGTGTGTGTATACATGCATATATTATCATTTAAGTATATATCAGCTTGTCTAGATATGCAAGTATTATATATTCATAAGAGAACATACACGAAACAAAACATACAAATCTGTATGTATATAAACGTATATATATATATGTATACATATATAT
>NC_068987.1:26641721-26647640 GCF_001194135.2 Octopus bimaculoides | reverse complement strand
TATATATATATATATATATGTATGTGTGTGTATATGTTTGTGTGTCTGTATTTGTCCCCCCAACATCGCTTGACATCCGATGCTGGTGTGTTTACGTCCCCGTAAATTAGTGGTTCGGCAAAAGAGACCGATAGAATAAGTACAAGGCTTCCAAAGAATAAGTCCTGGGTGTCGATTTGCCCGATTAAAGGCGGTGCTGCAGCATGGCCACAGTCAAATGACTGAAACAAGTAAAAGAGTATATATATATATATATACATAAATAATGTTATAAGTATGCATACACATGTAGATAAATATATGTACAGCTGTACTCACGCATATTTGTATGTATCTATATATGTATGAAAGTGTATGCGTAAATATTCATCTTTTGTGCAGATTTCCTCTATTTTTATCGATTACATATGTAAAGCTTCATATAGGATCCCAAATGGATTATAAGTCGCGATGAGTCTCATGAAGAAAGTGTAAACATTTTGGAAGTGTTCTTCAGTATTTTACTTATCGTATTGCCATCTGCATTCATTAGGCTATTATTTTTTCATTTCATGGTAGTTCGCCTTCTACTTCTAGGACAGTGGTTTTTACGTGGGATTATTCGCTGTTCTTTGGTTGTTAATTTAGGCAATTTATTATGTCTGTTTTTCGTCCTGTAGGGGAGTTTCAATTTCTGGAAATTATGCATTCTTCGTATGTTGACCTTCCTTTTGCAACAGCCGAAGTGAAATTCACAGTTGTGAAGGGAAAGAAATTACGATGGGAAATACTAAGAGTAATATGCGAAAGCAGTTGTCAAGCGACAACGTGTGAAAACAAATGAACCTATCTTAGTAATTAAACTAGAAGAAAATTTGTTTTGAATTTTTCCTAATGAATGGTGCATTCGTTCTAATGAATGTTCTTTTAAATGTACTTTAAATGTTTTAAGTGATTCTTTTACTAACTATGTACCAAGCTTTATGAACTGAAATTTCGTGTCCAAAATATTTTATAATGCGATGGTTAACCTAAATATTACTTTATTTGCATATAAAATTGTATTGATCTCGCCAAGAAACATTGAAAACTAATTCGTAATCCCGTTTTACAGAAACTTACTATGCAAACTTACTCATAAGCAATTTGCTATTTTTGCATATAGGTTTACAAAGAAAGAAAGAAAGAGTACAGTGTAGCGTGTAGAGACAACATTACAACAATACAAATATATCTTCACTTTCAAAAATTCGATGCTTGAGTAATTACTAATTTCATCTTTGGATGAATTAAGACATTTTTTATTTTATTTTCCTCTTCGTTGTGTATTTTGATTTCCGTTTCTTGTACCTGCTTTGAGTAATGATGTTTACTTACACAGTGGATTAGAAGTTAGACAAGGAGAGGTTAAATTTTGCAGTTCTTTTGCATTTTGTAGCTCTCGCTTTCTGACATTAAAGCAATTTTAGATGATGACTCACCGGTTGTCCTTCCTGCTACCTTCTATTTTCATAAGATGGCATCATTTGTTTGACTAAATAGCAAGGAATGTGTCTCTTAGAATTTACCCAAATATGAAGTCAGTGATTATGCAATTATCTGTAATAATAATGTTACGGTATTTTTGTAAGCATTCAATGAGCGTAGGACAATACAAACTTTCTAAGATCAATCAAGTTCTTTTTCTTTGTATATGTTAACAAAATATTGATTAAACAATGTAACCGTAGTAGAATACATCATATTTAGTTAATGTTCGCTCTCAATATGTTCTAAAAATGTTGTATCATTTTATAAATTTGATGATAAAAGAAATCTTTTTGTCATTATTCGATTATATCTAAGTCACTACATTACTAAAAATATTTGCAAGTATTTTGTTTCATTGTTACATACACATTACATACACATACGCACAAATTTATGCATGTACATTTGTGTATTTGTATGTAACAAAATACTTATAAGTATTTTTATTAATATAGTGACTTAGACATAATCGAATGAATGCAAAAATAATATAAATTTGAAATATCAAATAAACAGCAAACCATTGTCCCAATACATCAACGAATGAAAGCTTTAAAGAAAGACAAAGAAAAACAATTTACTACATGTAATCACTAGTTTATCTTGTTCTAAATACAAATGTGTATACACACACACTTTCATACAGATACGTGTATGTGTGCACGCATGTGAGAGTGTGTGTGAGTGTGTGTGTGTATGTGTGTGTGTTTGTGTGTCTGTTTGTGTGTGTATTGTTGTATCTCAGGCAACATGGTAGGAGCATAGTATAATAACCGGATAACACCGTATGAAGGAGAGGTCAGGAACGGTAAAGGAAGGAGATAAAAGTAAATAAAATAAACTAAAACAAAATCAAATAGAATAAAAGGTAATAGGTTACAAGAGTCATAAGGATGTTGGATTTTCTTAAATAGGCTCTTTAACGTACAACCTTAAAGATATAAGACATTAAGGATGCATAAGAGGTGTATGGATATAGAAGTACATACCAAAATAGATAAATAGACAGATAGATAGTTAGATAGATAGATAGATAGATAGATAGATAGATAGAAAGATAGATAGATAGATAGATAGATAGATAGATAGATAGATAGATAGACGCATACATACATACATACATACATACATACATACATACATACATACATGATGGTTGCCAACTCGATTTCGAATAGAGCCATTGCATGACTCCTTTATGCCCAAGAATATCATTGATGAGCTGCACGAATATGGCTTTACAGGCCTGCCAAAGACTTGCATGCATTTTCATAATTAGTGCAAGAAAACTTGGTGATTCTATAGTTTACAGCTCCATGAACTTTATCATGCCTTTTCAAGCCACTTTTTTATCTGCATACTTTATGACAGAGTATGCATTCGAAATCATCTGTCCAGCTATAATCAATGTGCGGTTGTGCAATGTGTGATTTCATATGGCTCTTTAGCCCAGCCTTACCTAATCTTTCCACTTACGATCATCATGTTCATTAATGTTTATTAGAACATGATTCCAGTCACTTTTTCTCATCCTTCTTTTGATCTTTGCATGCTCCACTCTCTTCCTTTGAAATTCATTTTTGCTGTCATACACAACTTGCTTTGCATTTTTGCCAGCAATATGCTAAAGATTCCCCCTTGTCAATTGGAACATTTATCTTATTCAATCCCGACTTCAGACAATCGTTGTGCCGCATCTTTTAGTTTGTGGAAAATTCTGTTTTCTGTCATTCTGACTAAGTGTCCACTCCATCTCAATCTGTGCTGTAGTAGGAAAGCCAGTTTGCCAAAAGCAAGACTGGCTTTCTGAATGCGTAATGACACTTCATCATCAAGATTCGCTGATGTGTTTAGTGTGCTCCTTAAGTAAACAAACTTAGAAACCACGGCAAGTTTTCTTCCATACATGAAGATATCAGCTTCTATGTATGGTATTTCCTGGTGCTGGCTGAAACATGACAACAGTTTTGGTTAGATTTATAGTTAAGCCAAGTGCCTCAGAAGCATTGAAATTGCATCCATAAGATTTTGCATGTCCTCCTCACTATGAGTGACAATATCACAATCATCTGCATAGAGGAGGTCTCTAATAAGAGTTGAGGATTCCTTGACTTAGTTGACTGTCTTCTGGTGTTAGAGATTTTTCCTGTTATGTTATATCTGATATATATATAGAGAGAGAGGGTGAAGAGAGTGGGTGCTAGTATGTCACCTTGTTCTACTCCATTCATGACAGAGATAGGCTCTGAGAGATTTCCACCAATGTTGATCCTTACTTCCTTGTCATCATGAAACTGCTTCAGAATAGTGAGAAACTTTACTGGGCATCTAAGTCTCCTCAAGATCTCCCGCAAGGCAGTTCGACTGACAGAGTTAAAAGCCTTAGTAAGATCAATGAATACATGATAAAGTCCTATAGTCTGTTCTACATATTTTTTTTACTGTAACTCCTGTGTAGAGAAGATCATATCCACAGAACTCCTACCATTTCTGAATCCACTCTGTGATTCAGGAAGAATTTCGTTACCCACATATATCTGCAGCTGGTCCAGTATTATTCGTGATAAAACTTTGCCGGCTGTATCAATCAGGCAATTACCACGAAAATTATTGCATTCATCTTTTTGTCCGTTACCCTTGAACACAACTTCTATGACTGCGTCCTTATAGTCTTTTGGCATAACTTCAGTTTTACATATCTTCTATATTACTGCTGTCAGCATTTCTAGCAAGTAGTACTCCGCATACTTAAATAGTTCTACATTCAGACTATCAACTCTCGGTGCTTTGCCATTGTTCATCTTTGATACAGCTTTTATTGTTTCCCCCACTGACGGGGTGTCTTCCAAATACTCAATGGGTGCATTCTCTGGAATCGTATCAATACGTCAGACGTTCATTGAAATATTCCTCCCTTCGTTTTAAGATGTCTTTGGGCTCTCTCAGTATCTATTAACCGAGTTGGTTGCTTCATTCTCCTCCTCCGCCGATTCTGCCCATAAGAAAGAAACAAATAATACAATATGGATGTAAGTCCGTGATGCATTGCTAGTGTGTGTGTGTGTGTGTATTTATGTATACACACACACACACACGTTCACAGGTGTAGGGTGACAAATATTGGTGTATCGCACGAAAATCCTGTGGAATTTTGATTCATTACAGTCGCTCCCTCTTATTGTGTGTAACTTTTACTTTTCGTCCTCTTGAGAAAGTGAGAAAATAATGTACAAAATTCTGATGATAAATTATCGGAGAACGTCCGCTGCACTGTGTATGATGGCAACGAATTTCTAAATGAATACATTACTATAGCATCGTCTTTAGAAATGTCAAAATAACGGCGTAATAAAAACTGCATATTATTAACTACACAAAACGTGTCAGTACATGAGAACACTGTAAACTGTTTCTACGCTTTGAGAACATATGTTTCTCTTAAATATATTTTATATCTTCCTGTCTTAAACATTTCTAGTTTTGTTTTAATTTCAACCATTTTACATGTTAAGTTTATTAGTTTAAATTGTGTCAGTACATCATCTTCTGAAGAGGAGTAATAGCAAAAATAATTACTTATGTATTATATATTCGTCTTAATATAGTCATATAGAATCAGCAGGAAGCTACCGTCTTAAATACAAATCATCCCAATGTGCAAATTAAACCTAACCTTACTATTAATTATTAAACCTACACTAAGAAACTTTGTAAACTACATCAATAAAAATGAATACTTCCCTATCCCGGTTAACCATAATTTTGTCCCGCCTTAATAGTAGATCAAGTATTAGACCATATTCAGACAAACCGCTGTTTGTAAAATTACATTTTACCTATTAATATATGACATTCCGGTCTATTATACTCATATTTAATGCCTGAACTATTTTTTACATATCATTGAAGCTGCTACCTTCTAATGGCCTCATGGTTCCGTAATTCTACACCCTGAAAGCTCTACTTACTCCTGTTTGTCACTAACTTAAATATTGTTTCCTTTTGTTATCATTATACATGAATCATTAAATTTACTTTTATGACACAGTTGGCAGATTCAATTTTGTAGATGTGTTTACTTTTTTAGCATTAAGCTGCGGTGATATACATATGCGTCCATATGAACCAATACACATATTTGTTATATTAAGATATGTATATATATATACATATAGGTATTTTTACGTATGTGTACCTCCGTATGTATATACATATGTGTGTGTGAATTTCTATATCCTGTTATGTATGTATATATGCATGTGTGTGCATCCATATCTGTTTAAATGTATGAATATATGTCTTAATTTTCATATTTAAACCGGGATATGTGCTTGCTTTTATATTGTGCTGTGTATATAGGCCCATTTGTAAAATACATACCTAAATGAATGTATATATATATATATATAT
>NC_068987.1:26636293-26641092 GCF_001194135.2 Octopus bimaculoides | reverse complement strand
CATACCAAATATAGCAGCATACCAAAACGGTTACATTACGAATCAGGCTGAAGAGGAATGGACAATCGGTAAGATTCGTTAAATCCGAAAACGGTCCCTGTTTAATAATGTGTTTTTTTAGGTGATTTTAAATGTCTTGCCCGCTTACGTTTTGGTATGCTGCTATATTTCATGTTGAGAACAATTTAGGTCTTAATAGACACAAGATGTGATCTATTTCTAGCACATTAATTGTCCACGTTAGTGGTCAACGTTATATATAAAAATGTTCCTTAATCCCCTGGGATTGCAGATACTATTTCTGAATCTCTTTGATTCTTTAGATGTGCTGGCCTCCTGGTAATTAATCGATATTAATTAATATATGATTAATTACCATATCTTATAAAGATGTATATGTAGTTAGAGTTGTATTATTGGTGTACCCATGATATTCTAGTGATTTAATGAGCTAGCTTTTTTGTCTGCTTTGATATATCAACATATAACTGTATGGTACAATGCTTAACATGCATATTAGTGCAGACATATGGCTGGTTAGGGTTAGGTGCAGCACTGACCACTGTATCTAATTCTTCCTTTTCCTCTTTTTCTGATTCTTCTTATTCTATTCTTTATCCTCTTTCCTCCTTCCCTTTCTCCCTCCTATCATTATACTTATCCTACATCTTGATCCCCCACTACATAATATCATCCCCATATACTCATCCCGCATACCCACTTATAATTTTTTTCTGTTTTATTCCCTCCCGATATTTTCCTAACAACAAGGTCTGAAAGACACACAATGTATTAGGACACCTTTGATGCAAATCTGAGGAAGTGCCTCTCCAATGTCTGGCGTTGCAAAGGGTGATGGTACGAAAACATTTTTAACTTATCATGTATTGAAGAATTTTCTTTGTTTTATTTTCATTGGATTACATATATATTCAAAATCTCATCAAAAAGTTGAATGCACACTTCAACAAAAGAAAACGTAGAATTAGTTTGACCTTGAATTGATTCACACACATCACCAACTGAATATCAGATACCTTCAGCCTCTGGAATTATGGTATATGCACAAAGTAGTGGTCATTAGCTTACAGACATTTATTAGTACAGAGAACTGCAGCTTGGTAAAAGTGTTCAATGGGACTACTGCATATGCCGTACAAATTTGCTGCCGAAGGACCGTCAGCGTTGCTGGTTTTCTGTGATACACATCCTTTAGGTACCTCTACTTCTTCGTCTTATTCTTCAAAATTCTTATCCGGTTAAGCATGCACGTTTCGGCAGTATGTATTTATGTATGTATCCGACGATTCTCCTCTGAGGAGATTCCGGACGATTTATATATTTATTATCACTTACGCGTTCGAAAGTGAAGGGACATAACCATAGTCCTTACATATCTTCGTGGACTAATGGGACTGAGGCCATAAATATGCTTCTTCAAAATTTGTAGGTCAACAGATACAGCAAGACGTGAACACGGAGTGAATTCCAGACGAATGACATTCTGAGAAGGCAGTATTGTGCTCTATGATTAGTGCGGTGCTCGGAAGATTAGATAGATCAAGGGTGACAACAAGAGGACAAGCGAGCAGAATGCAAATTCCTGAATGGTGATGGCATTGTTATCTTTACATCAGCATGCAAAATGCACTTTAGAAAATTATTCTCACATAATAGATATAACGATGTTAAGAACATATAGACGTTGAATAAAATGTGGGAGAACTAGTTTTAAGCTTTCGGCGGAAACAACGATGAAATAAAGTTAAGTTACTACCGTTTAAATCTGGGCGCTGTCATGAAAAGTATTTCATACCTATAAGGGTTTATTTGTATGGAGATTTTAATTTATTACCTTTTTTAGAATAACTTAATCTTCCATATGGTGTAAACATTGTTTTAGAAAAAAATAACAAGAAATAGCAAAAACACTATCAAGCAGGAACAAACTTATAAATATAGCTCCATATTTCTTTCTTCATTCCGATTTCTACTGCAAGTCGGGCTCCATTAAGCAGTACAAATAGCTTATTGTCTTTTTCCCATGAGAAGTTCAACACTCCTTCATCGATGGCGGAAACGGATGCTCTAGATTTTCTCCTTCTCACAGTATACACTTCCGATTTCGAGAAAGAAAGAAGCGATTCTTGCTATTTGTTATTAGTTATGAAGAGTAAAACTGTTCTCGGCAAGATTTGAACTTAGAACCTAGAGAACTGTAGCATTGTAAGCATTGTATACAGTATTCTTATGACTGTGCCACTTCACTGCCTGTATCTTTCTTCATACGCATTTATTCTTAGCCTGCCTCTGTATTATTTGTAATAATTCTCTGCCTTTTATACACATGATACAATATTAATCATTAAAGACGAGATGTGAATAATCAAGGGATTTACTGTAAATTATATGCTTTATATCTCTTTGAAGCAACCACAACTTCAATGGGAATTTACCGTAATCGGATTTCGCTTGAGCATTAAATCCTGTAGGCGAATCTAATTTTAATATCTATTAGGATATGGGCTTTCTGATCCACCCCTTCAGGGACTCAATAGAGTAAATACCAATAATATAGTTCTGCCTACTTAATCAACTACACACCTCCCCTACAATATTGAAACAACTTCCTATTTAATACATCGATATTGATGTTTCCAGAAACAAGGGACATAATTTTCAATTTCTTGGGTACAGTTTGGCTTCATATAATTGTCCTGAACATCTTCAATAAATTATCATGTCTACAATTGAAACGAAATTAAATTCTCATATCATCTTGAATTGTCCCAGTAGTGTATGATTAAATAAGCAACCAAAAACAACACAGAAAGAAAACAGTTTTATTACTTAGAACTAGGATTGAGCTAAGAAAAATAACACTGGATCAAAAACCATCTAGTTACATCCGTCTACGTTTCGGCTGATTTTTAGAAGTTAACGAACAATACATACAGTGCCAGGCATACAGATGTGTTGATGCAATAATATATACAGCTCCCTTACAAATCGGTGCCTCTCCCACCTTTACTTCTTTCAGTCGTTAAACTACCATTTACTGGGGCAACAATTTAACAAGGTTTTAGTAGAAAAATTGACCATAGTGCTTTGGGGGTTTATGTCTGGTACATATTTTATTGCACTCTTTTCCTAAACCACTATCTTACAGGGATGTTAACCAACAAACATCGGTTGCCGAACGATGTGCTGTGACAACCACAAACAACAATACTCACACACACGCACACATGAACATATATATCTGACAGCTTCCACACAATACCATCTACTAAATCTATTCACAAGACATTTGTCGTTCCGGTGTTAGAGTGGAAAACATCTGCTTAAAGTGCTGCAAAGCGGAGCTAAATCGGAAACCACGTGGATGCAAAGTGTGCTTCTTAACCACATAGTCTGTGTACTAAAGTATATCAATATTGAGGAAGATATCAGATTATCTAACATATTGTCTTTCCTTTCATTTAGTTTACGACAATTGTTTACACTACACATTTTTCAACATGAGGGAGAAATACCTTGTCATTTACCTTGTCATTTGGTGATCAATTTTACTATCATCCCGGGGCTTTCTACTAACATATCCATGCATAATCTTCTGCTGATATACGCTCATCTGATGGTACGTTGCGGTAGAGTCGTGCGACTTCTTTAAGGTTATCAGACAAGGAATGCTGCTCAAGGAGCTGCTTTCGAAATCTCATGATGTTATCATGACACACCAGCTTATATAATTTTTATCTAGCTCCATGTCTAGGACGACACTGAATGTCGTTATAATCATATCCCCTACGTTGTTTTTCAAATAGCATAGGAAAGAATACAGTAGCCAAAATTAAGTTCTTTCTTAATGGGTTTGAGGGAAATTTCATTGATTCTTCTAACATGTTTTCTTTTGTTTGAGTGCAATATATTATCTTCATGAAGTGTGTCAAGATCAAATAAACATTACACAGCCTATTACTGCCTATAGTATTCATAACAGTTAAATACTGTAGTAGATGAAACAAGGTGTAGCTTACATACTATAGAATCGACTGAGTATAGGCACCATTTTATGAAACTTTTGAGAGGCAAATATTTTGATTGGTTATTCTGTAGGTGCTGACATTTCTCTGTGATTAAGATCCGACTTCGAATCTGTTATCGTAGGCAAATGTTCTTTCCTATAATTCCGGGTTGACCAGAGGTTCGTCCTTGAGATTTGGTTGCTTGGATACCAGGATTAAAATTACACTCACTCATATATGTGTGTATGTTTGACGTTTTGAGTTGTGAGTTCGATTCAGAGATTGATGAAATATGAATCTGTCAATTACTACGATTGTTTCTATTGATTATGCTTTTCAGCTAACAAAATAGGTTTTTTTTGCCAATGATATAAATCAATAATAATTTTTCGATTTCTTTCTTCTTTTACTTCAGTCTCACAAAACTATATCTATCCTGTCATTATTTTATGGTATAATTAGGAGGGATTTCAACCATGTTTCGTGGTCTGCTACCACAACAGCTCCTTTATAGGATCCAGTTAGCTCAAGACATCATCAGGAGGAACCACGTCTGGTTTCGGCCCCTACTCCTCTACCGTTTTGACGTGGCGCCCCCCCCCCTTCGGAGGTGTCTTCAGCTCTGGTGTTGGGTACATGTCTTCTTTCTTCTATTCCCTGGCCTCTTCGATGCAGCATTAACGAGTGTCAGCGTCCGACTGATTGTCATGTCAAATTCCACTTTTTATACCTGCTGCTAGGCTCCAGTAGGCAGCCCCAGCAAGCTGTCAC
>NC_068987.1:26634031-26635440 GCF_001194135.2 Octopus bimaculoides | reverse complement strand
AGATTCTGCGACTGACCACGTTTTCCTCCCATCTCAGGCACTGCCCCTGTTCACTACATTGCACCAAATGTACATTCCGCCTTTCTTCTTCCTCCTTTCTCACTTCGTGTACCACTGCCTCTTTCATCTCTTTCATACTGCTCTTGCAAAACGGCCTGAAATTGCGCGTCCCTAGGCCGGCTCTTGCTTCTTGCGTTGCTCCAACTATATCGGCATGTCTCAGTATTCCGATCGCCCTGTTTACTGCCTCTTCCGCATTGCATTTCCTCCCTGTTCGTACCTTTGGAGGGTTTTCTCGGATGCTCTGATCTTTTGAATACCTTAGCATCATTACTGTCCTCGCCTTTCCTGCTTTATATTCTTCGATGATCGATGCTATTAGTAGTTGCAGCACGAGTTTTCCATATAGTGCAGTTGTATTCAGTGGTTTCGGCAGACCAAGCCATTTCCTGATAAACACACTGCATCTTTGTTCTATCCTTTCTACTCTACTCAAGGCTATTTCGTACATTTGCAATGGCCACATTATCCTTGGGTACAGTCCAAATTGCAGTATCCAACATTTGAATTTTCCCGGCAGTGTTGTTCTGTCAATTGCCTTCAATCCTTGTTCTACTAACTCGTATGTCTTTTTCCTTTGCTTCTTATCATTTAATAAGTCTCTATACCATCTGCCGAGACTCTTTACTGGTTGTTCTTTCACCGTTGGTATGTCTTCACCTCCTATCCTGAATTTCACTACTTCTTGCACTCCTTTCACGAAAGCCACGCTTCGAGATTTTTTGGCTTTGAATTTCATTCTTGCCCATCCTATCAGTTCATCCAACCGCTCTAATAAATGTTTCGCATATTGATAGGGATTGTTCAAAAAGCTACGGTAGTTCTTTTCTCTCTCCTTTCTTCTGTTCTTCCTTCTTTCTTTTCTCACTAGTTCTCGATGCCTCTTTTTTATTTCTCTGCTGCTTCCCTACTTTCCGATAGTAGAGTGACGTCGTCCATAAATGCCCTTAATGTTGTCTTTATAGCAGCTTTCTCACAGTTTGTTGACTTTAGTAACATCTCCATGACTAGCACGAATAAGATGACTGATATCGTGCATCCGGCTGCAATACCTACTTCTAGCCGTTGCCACTCCGTTGTGAACTCTCCTGCTGTAAATCCCATCCTCATGTTGTCGTAGTAGGACATGAGCATTCGTTGAACATCTTTTGGAATCCAAAAGAAGTCCATCGCTGCTCTAATTACCGCGTGTGGAACAGATCCATATGCATTGGCAAGATCTAGCCAAACAATGTGCAGGTTTTTCTTCAGTTGTTTTGCACAGGTGATAGCTTCCCAGATGGCAAATGCGTGTTCTATGCACCCAGGGATTCCGGGGATTCCTGCTTTTTGGATTGCTTCATTAACGT
>NC_068987.1:26630208-26633600 GCF_001194135.2 Octopus bimaculoides | reverse complement strand
CAATACTTGTAAACCTTGTAGCTCACACCGTCGTTCCCTGGTGAACTTTTTGCTCTTGCTTTTATGAACTCCTCTATTTCTTTCCGTTTGATGTCACTCAAATCGAAAAGTACCCTTGGTTCAGGTGGTTTCTTCAGTCCGTGCATTTCTGGGAGTACTTTATTTCTGTCAGAGTCGCTGTATGTCTCTTTAAGATGTTGTTGGAGCTCTTTTTTTGTGCAATCCAATTTTCCGCTTTTACTTTCAGTAAATAAATGTTTCGCATATTGATAGGGATTGTTCAAAAAGCTACGATAGTTCTTTTCTCTCTCCTTTCTTCTGTTCTTCCTTCTTTCTTTTCTCACTAGTTCTCGATGCCTCTTTTTTATTTCTTCATATAGCTGCTTTAGCCCTTCTCTTTCCTCCTCCTTTGCATCACTCCATCTGGTTCTGAGTGTTTTCTTCTCTTCTCGAATCTTTGCAATCGGTCTTTCTCTCCTCGATGGTCCGCTCTTTGCCGGTGATTCTACCTCCCTGTTGTTTCCAGTCCAAATCTTTTCTCTCCTTCCTGGTAGATTGTATAAGCCAGGTTCTCGAGCTTTTGTTCGTCGTCGCCTTTGAATTTGGTGGTTATTCTTGATACATCGTTGTCGAATTTCTTATAACTTGCTGCGTCATTTGCTTTCGGCCACTTAATCTTTGTCTTCTTCACGCCTATCACTGTTTGTGACTGTTCTAATTCAACTGTGGAATGTCCCTCGCTATGGTTATTTTCCCGGAGGTCCTGGCCACACGTCTTACGGTTCATCAACCCGCGTTGTTGACTTACTTTCTTCTGACATACCTTCCCTTGATGGATTCTGAGCCCGATGTAACTAGCAAACACCTTTGCGCAGCAGCTGAATTCCTCGTCTACCAATCCTTTACCGCATCCTTTCTCATTATCCATTTCCGGTCCAAGTCTGTTTCGTTTTTTTCCGTCCCTATTTGATCCTTTATTCTCCCCCCGTGGTCTGGGATCATGGGGGCATGGTTTCCCATGCCTTTTCGTTGCAATTTTACCCCGGATCGGGCGGCAAGCCCATTGATCCTTCGTTGCGCTGTCGTACTGTCAAGCGTCTCTCCGCTTTGTCATCCCTCTTTCTGGATGTCAGCGCGCATGCCGTTTTCTATATTTTCTGAAGCGAATGAGAAAACGGAAGTTCTTCACACTGGACACGTGAATTATACTTGTAATTAGGAGAGAGATTAAGCCAACCATTCCAAAATAAGAACGGTCCCTCCGTGAATTTCTATAGTTTCAGTAAATTATGTTTTTCTCACAAAACACTGCTAAGGTCTAGGCTAAGTTAGATGACGCTTTTCCAAATAATACATGTTTGCGAAGTGAACTTCACAAAACAGCCATGATAGAGTCTAAAATTGGAGTTAGGTCAGAAAATAAAGTGCAGGATTCTATACAATGCGATGTATTTAATTGTATTAAACCTTGTGCTTTGAAATACGAACTCAATCTATCGGTTAAATTCAAGTACATAAAATGGACACAAAAGCTGTTGGTCGATATGCTATCAATTAAGTATAATGAAGTATGAAATATCCTAGATGGCATTTGAACTGAAAATGTAAAGTGAAGTTACTAAATTCTATTAAATTTTGGTCCACCATTCTAGCATTACTTCACTTCCAGTCATTTGAATAGGGCTAATATTTTGATATCGAGATAATTACCTACATTCATCACCTAACTTCGTACGCATGTCATAAATCAATATCTGTTTCTTTATATTTTTCAGTGCTACAAATACCATTGATATGATAGAGTAATAAAAGAAAATTAAGGAATCTTTTCTAAATAACTCATGTAAGGAATTAATTTCGATTTATAATTCGAAAATGAAAATAGTCATTTGCATGGATGTATAGTTGATACTATAGATCCGATTACATATCTGATATATACATTATCTACCTGGAAATTGGACAGGTAAATATTTAATATAGAAAATATGAACGAAAACATTCAATTGTTTCTCTTGCTCAACTGGCGATTTCTATTCTACCGTTCACAACTTACTAAATAATTAATTTACTTGAATTTTTGTTTTGCTTTGTTTTCTGCATATGTTAATACTTCTTTTGCGACCAGGTGTATTTTTTTACGTTGTCTATCATTGTCCTCACTCTCTCTCTCTCTATATATATATATGTGTGTGTGTGTGTGTGTGTGTGTCTGTGTGTGTGTGTGTGTGTGTGTGTGTGTGTGTGTGTGCGTGTGTGCGTGCGTGCGCGTGCTTGTGTGTGTATAGGTTTGGCTGACGAGTTAGGAAACAATTGAGATTTAGTTGAATTAGGTACGACCGTTTCAAGTGGTTCCATTTAACTGCACAATGCAATCATTACATCAATTTAAATGCAGGGATATAATGAGCTGCACAAATAGAATTTTTAATCGGTTGGACACATTAGTATAATTTTTCTCAAATGCTTTAACAAAACAAGAAGATGGAAGAAGACCATGTTGTCGCTATTGTTGCTAGGAATAGACTACACTTCCAAGAAAGGCATGAAGCTCATTTCTAATTTATTTCTCTTTTTTATCAACTACTAAGTCTAAGACTAGAGTACTTTGTCTGTTTGGAATGAAGGGCAAGTGTGAGTTGACAGCTCATGGCTAGGTATTGTCATAAATATTGTCAAGATATTAGGAGTAGTAAACTGGGTATAAAGCAAGTCTATACCTCTTATATATAGTTATCTTTCTTGTTCGTAAATAGAAACTTTTTAGTTAATGAAGTGTATGCGAGACGGTTATACTATATCCATATAAACGTATGAATATTTATGTATGTGTGCATGTGTGCATATAGATAATTATGTGTATCTGTACACTTCTTTATTTTTTCTGATTCTTGGCTTATAATTAAATTATAAGGGATATAGTCAGTTACTTTATACCCAATTTACTACTCCTAATATCTTAACAATATTTATGACCATACCTAAACATGAGCTGTAAACTCACGCTTGTCTTTCTTTCCAAACAGACACAGCACTCTAGTCTTAGATTTAGTAGTTGATAAAAAAAAAGCAAATAAATTAGAAATGGACCACAATCCTTTATAAGCTATGACCTGAGTGAGCTTTATGCCTTTCTTAGAAGTGTAATCTATTCCTAGCTACAATAGCGACAACATGGATCTTCTAGGTCTGTTAAGTATTTGAGAAAAATTATATTAACGTGTCCAACTGATTAAAAATTCTATTTATTTGCCCTACATATGAATTGATGTAATGATTGCATTGTTCGGTTAAATGGATCCTCTTGAAACAGTCGTACTGCACCCCTTCTTGATATCCTGTTGCTTATTTTGATTATATATATATATATATATATATATATATATATATAT
>NC_068987.1:26624032-26630198 GCF_001194135.2 Octopus bimaculoides | reverse complement strand
TTCTCACTCTCTCACTTTCTCTCTCTCTCTCTCTCTCTCTCTCTCTCTCTCTCTCTCTCTCTCTCCCTCTCTCTGTAACTAAACCTCCCTCTCATATACCAGCTACAGTGTTTCTCTATCTATCTCACTTTCTCTTCTCATCTTCCTGTCTATATTTCTATTTCTTGACGTTATTGTATTTTGTTCTTGTTCAAACGCCTCCACGGATGTTATGTCTATTACAATATTTAATTAATCAAATTCATTAATAATCTATTGTTTCACAAAATTAGGAGTAAATTAATATGAATTTAATGCTAATCTTAACTGATTCATAATAAATTTTTCTTCTGATTTTACTGTTCCTGCCGAAGCACACTGCGTTTCAGATGTTATCTGGTTTAAAGCAATTAACGTCTAACGCAAATCTGTCGAAGACAAGTATGGAAATCGAATCTTTTTCTGTAGCAGTCTGAGATTATATTGCTAGAAAAATGTGATTTCAGAAAAAAATAGAATTCTTTTAGTGTTATGATGAGACAGATTTTCCAACTAGTCATGTCCTTTATCAGAGATACTACAACCCACATATAAGTATTTGGTTCAAAATGACAATAAGACAAAACTATAAATTACTTTAGCTAGGAAGTGGAAATTATATACAGGAAAGAGTAATCTCTTTATAATATATTTACATCTATACAATTCTTCAAATTATTTGAATCACATTTATTTGCTTCCTTTTCGAATTCCAGTAAATTAATCCTGTTTTCTTTTCCATTCAATCAAACAAGAAAACTTATTTTGCTGGTTTAAGTTCAGTTAAATATCGGAGAATGATAGATAAAAAACGGATTAAAAAAAAGAGAATACATTATGAATTTGTTTTAAGTATTATAAATATATAAACATACAAATGCATTCATGCATCAACTGAATCGGCGGTCAATTAACTTGTTTTATATTTTCAGTGTGTAGATTACATCTGCATGAACAGACGAACGGCGAGGCTAGTTTTAACACTTTTAATGCAGATAACATCAGAAATTAAGAAATTAACTAAAAAAAAGTATTATACACTGGTGAAAAGACAAAAATAATCTTTGTCAGCAGTTGTGTAAGATAACTCCGGACATATTTCGGTATCAACATACCCCGTTAGCGAATGTCTATTCTCTAGATAGCATTTTAATGTCCCTTACATTCAATAAACTAGTGTTATCTTAATATCTTATAACTTTTGTTTCTTTGAACAAGAGGCAAATCTTTATAAAATCATTTATTTAAAATTCAATGTGAATAGATTGATGTAATTATAATGATGAGAATAATGGATAGTATTTAAAATTTCAAAAACTTGATTCCAACTTGATTTCATTTTGTTGAATAAGAACTCCCTTAATTTAGTGAAATAATCTGCATCAAAAAATATTTTCTTATTATCGTTTCGTATTCTTTTAACTGCTCTGTTCATTAAAATATAGTTTTAATCTGCATCAAGAGTTACACTACGCCTCGCTGAAAAATCTGCTACGATGAAACAAGTCCAGAATTGTCGCTATACTACTAAATATAAGACATGCTCACCACTACATTCTAAATTTAATTAATTTGCATCAACTACCATTTCTCGGCTATCCAACCAATTGTTTGTATAGTAAATAGTCGTTCTATATATTGTGTTCTTATCAGTAAATTTAAAGAGTTAATCAATGAAAATAATCTGGTGCATTGCACCAAGTATACTAGCACCCATTCATACTCGGCGAGATCACTGTTTGCAACTTTTCGTCTTGAAAACGCGCATGCAAGAGAAAATCCCCAATGAAGTCAGCTACTGAAAAGTTAAGATGAAAACTTGCAATGTTTTAAAATATCTATCTTTATTTCTACATAACTTCAAGGATTATATAATTCGTAACAACAACGGTCGAAAAAAATACACTTTTAGAGATAAATATGTGTGACACTAAACGGTTGAATTCGGAATACGGAGATTGTATCGTTTGAACACTTTCAATGATAAGTGACTAGCACAAAGTTAGTTCGTAATTTTGGGACCCAAATATTTGTTGCTTAATAAGGTGAACACAGCTGAATCTAGTGCTAGATTTGGTATATAATGTTTGGTGTTTACAGAGAAATGTATTGAATATTTTCCGTTATTAATTACTTTAATGAGAAATAATTACATCTCAAACCGCATAGAGAGTCAATTATAAATTACATTCTATACACGTATATATTACTTCAAATGAATAACATCCAAATTAACGATCCAAATATTACGTAAAGCTGTCTTTGATAATTATAAGTAATCGTAATCGCGAGTAACAGCAATACCAAGATTTTGTATGTTATCTCATTACTCCCCATAAAATACCTTCAAATTATTTGGCTTCGATTATTGAAATTCCTTTTTGTTTTTGAGTGATTTTTGTTAATTTTTCTTGCAATAAAGCTAGAAGCAACGAAAATTAGGATTCTCACATTGAAAGAAATGTAAATAATATTATGGCATCCTTTGAGCCAATATTAAATTATACTTACATATGTGACTGTCTGTGTTAGCAATTAGTGATTAACTCTTGAAAAGTGGAATACCTTGGTTTGCCACGGGGAAGATGAAACGCCAGACATCTCTCTTTCTCCGTGAGTGAGTAATGGTTTCTGATTAGTGAAATGAATAAAGTGGATTTACAAGGTGACATGTGTTGAACGGTGGTGAAAATAGGGAGATGAACAAGAAGAGATGTAGTTAATATAAGGTGAACAGAAAGCAGCCTGGTAATCAATACGAACTTTAGCAAATTTGAGTGGAACCAGGAAAGGTTAGAGAATTTGCAAATGAAGAGGATGAGGAGAGAGAGAAAGTGCTGCGGTTAGAAGAAGGGAATAAAAATATATGCAACTGAAGCTGCAAACCTGCAAATATGTTCGATTGAGAAGGGTCTGTTAGAAGAATGAAATGTGTTCATTTATGCGTGCGAGAAAGGAATTCTTATAATGACCTGGTACGTTTTTATGCCTTTTCGATGGTTCGACAAACTAAGAGATGATCTACAAAGTGACACGGTGACTTAGAATGCCTGGCTGTGAATATCGATCACATAATTGACTGTTGGTTTCACCCGCAATAGAAATTTGCGAAGTTTACAAGTGATGCCGTAAATCAGATTGGCAATGTACAGTCAAAGAGATCAATAACTTGGCATTGAGTTTGGCCATTAGTTATAAGTGTACTGAGGATAATGGGAAATATGTAGAAAATAGTGAACGAGAAATTGTAGGTCTAGAATGTCATTTTCTAATTGGTTCTCAACGTGACTGGAGATAGAATTACATCTCAACATCTCATCAAAATAATTAATAACATAAAAGTATTCAATATGTTTCTCTATAAACATCGACATTATTCTCCAGACCTAGCATTATATTGAGTTATATGTTTTATCCTTAATAAACATATTTACGTCCTAAAATTATGAACTAACTTTATGGTGGTCATTTTTAATTGAAAGAATATAAATTATATAGTTCTTTAGATTCTGGAAAATTCAACTTACCTTTTTTTACATCAAAGTTTTGTATGTTTCTTAATAATTGTTTGATATACTACATTTTGCAATCATTTAGCTCTATACGATTTTATTGCCATTCTCGTTATGAATCACGTCATCTTCCTCGTAATGTAGAAATAATCATAGAAGTGTTAAGACATATTTCTATTTCATATTATAGGGTATCTTACATTATTGACGGTTTTCTCATTCTGATGGACATTGGAAAGCGAGTGTTAAATGAGAGACTTTGCAAAGCGCCATGTTGTCGAATATGAATGGAGAAGTAAACATGGCGCTAGCAAACTTGATATAGTAAACGAGAGGAGAATGGAGCATAGCAAGCAGACGATCGACAAGAAGTTTTGCAAATTTAATAAGTAGCGCGAGATTAACGGATTTGGAGATCGATGGTGGGAGAGGGTTATGGTCAAGAGAAAGGCAAGAGAAATATATAAGGGTTGCCAAATTGCCGACTTGTTAAAGAGATTGCGGTGTGCTGGAAAATGAGATACAGACATTAATGTATATGAGCTTGGGATATTCAGATAAGCTATATAATTGTTTTAATCAGTATCTGGAATAAATAATTGCTCTCAAGAAACGAAGGGCAGATAAGTGAAGTATGTTGATTAATGAAACTTAATTATAGAGCGTCGTGTTTGATTTTTAGCAGTACAATGACAACTCTATACAGCTTTATGTCTTCTTAGACTAAGCTTTGATCGTTACGGCATAATGTAATATTGTATATCATTGTATAATTCCCAGATTGATTAGTAAACAGGGGAGAGGTTGGTCATTAATATAAAATGTTCAGCGTAATTAAGGCACATCCTGCTGGCTATCACCAATATAATGGTTTTCCCGATGGAAACCATCGAGAAAAGGAGGATCGACTCAGGTTGATGATGTATTCAGTGAAGTAGAATTGTATCTTCTTAATGTTTTAAATTTTAGGAGATGGAGAGATGTGCAAGACATGTTTAAGAGTTTAGGGCCAGTTATTGTACGGTAGGAAGGCCTATCGTTACTTGTTGAACCAGAATTGTTTAGGATGAAAATGCTTGAAGTTATTAAAGGATGCCTGGTATTCTTAATGCCTGATGTAACTTATATAAATTTGAAGATTGAGGAACTACCTTTTATATGAACTAGAATGTAATCGATGAACCTGTTTGTAGTTGACTTGTGCATTTTCATCATAAACGTTCTTGTGTTATTTTTATCAATATTCTTTTAAAAACACAATAGGAAAAGTCACTATACCAATTGAATTTCAATCATCATCAAGCAAACTTGATACTACTATTTTCCAGGTAGAATATCAATTACAGTTAGTAATTTCAGTCAATGCAACTTTAAGAAATGTATCGCGAAATATAAGAGATATATTTCTTCCGTCACACGAGGTATCGACAATTCTGCATTTAAGATACTAATATTGTCTCGTTCTCATCATCTGAAATGTGAACATAACAGGTATCTGCTGTCTATACTGAAGGGAATTCTAAATGAATCAAGTTCTTGAAATGAAATACTGAATGTTAAGCACAGCACGCTATCTCTAAAGGCTAGAACAATATCTATACTCGAGTGACAGGTCCTATATAAATATTCAACGTGTGATGTACACGAATGCTGTGATTTTGTATCTGGAAATGTTTATTTTTTTATGGATTCATGTATTCATTACAGCATCATCATATGCTTGATTAGCTTGATAATTAGAAATCTCAGCAAAGCACTAAAACCTTCAGGATCTGCTTCTAAGTCAAATATCAATTATTTCCTATACAAAACAGTAAATTATTTTCACTGGAGAGAAATAGTAAATACAAACACAAAAACAAACTTGAGAAACCATTCAATTAGATGTGTATTGAGCGTAGGTGTGTATTCAATTTGTGAAACAAGATGGCTGCCATCAGTTGTTATTCAATGAGCGATGAATGGGCGTGATAGCTACTGTATCGTAGCTCAACTTACTAGAAATAACAGCTAAAGATCAATGAAAAAACACTGCCTATTAACTATGTGTCCAGTCCCTATTAGAATAGGGACAGGGCACATTCGATAATGTATTTCTAGACATACTTGAAAAAAGAAGAGTATTAAAACTGGGATGATTTTGTTAAATATAATCATAAAGTCATAAATATGACTGAAAATTTGATTAATTTCATCATCTCGTATGCTTGAGATGAATAGTGAAGAAAATCACAGAAGAACGTTCATGCTGAAAGTCCTGACGTCTATCTTTAATAGTTAAAGGATTTACTTCTAGAACGATTTTGATATTTTGTCGTCCGGAGAATAATATATTATAGTGACGCATTGAAAATCGAGATACCTATTCAAATTTGGAAGCAGATGTTAGATCACTGTTAAATCCCTGCATACTGTGCTAAATTTTAAAAAGTTACATTGGATCGACCACCTTGTCAGGAATCACGTGCTGCGTATGGTATGCAGATGTCCCACGATGTTTTTGAAGTGAGCCGTATAAAAGCCAAAATACTGAACAATTGAGTGTTAAGATAATACAGAAATGTTGTTGTGCAGTGTAGTAGCACGTATTCCCAGCCACTAATTAATTACTAATGATATATCTATAGCCTAAAATA
>NC_068987.1:26619032-26621532 GCF_001194135.2 Octopus bimaculoides | reverse complement strand
ATAGCTAAATTAGTGATTATCCTCTCAATTGTCAGCTTACTTCCTCAACTGTCAATATTGTCACACACCAGGCACGCGGCATCTGTAATATTGAAGATAAGGGCCAAGCGATTAACCTAGTGGGATTACAAGGTGTTATGTCTGTGTCATGAAAAGTACCGAGTTTCGTCTGGATGTGGAATTCGCAACTCTTCAAGACCAGACCAATGGTCCTAACACCCTTGACTTTAATGACAGTGCTGTCATAATGCCTCTTCATAAATGTTCAATCGTTTAGAAATATAATATAATCAGCATACTTCACTGTGCTCAAGCGACACTTATAATACATGAAACCAGTTGTCGAATAAATTATGTAATTTTGAAGTTACATAGACACTTTACAACCAATTTTCAACATTTAAAAATCAGGATAAGGCTAATGTAACGTCACTTACCAAAACTGTGGGAACTGAAATATAGAAAATTTGCATTCCACATTGCCTGGAACATTGTAAGAAAAGCATCATCGTAATTAAGTGACAAGCACCTGTGCATTCTTTGCTTCGCTGAATTATAGGAATCCTTTAAATATCCAGGCAATGTTCTCAATAAACCGAAAGATCCAAGAGCGAAATTCTAGCATAATATTAGACGTACATTCGCATACTTTAAGCCTGTTACATAGTCTGCCGCTATAGGCCCCACCTAACCTTACATCTATCCCCTAATATAGTTGTGTATACTATCTAAGATTCTAAGTATGTTACCCCATATAATATGGCTTCTTATTAGGTATATTTTGTATTAGGTATATTATTTTGTTAATTCAGCATACGACACCTAATATATAAGTCAATGACATTTCATTTTTTATTTTTTAGTTTATCTATTATTTAAAATCGTTTGTTATCTCTTGTTTATTCTAATGTCGCTGCTGCATTTCATTTATATTTTACATTCTATATTTTATATCTTATATTCATATTTTATACCACGTGGTTGTGTGGTAAGCAGCTTGCTTCCCAACCACATGCTTCCAGGTTCAGTCGCATTGCGTGGCAACTTGAGCAAGTGTCTTCTACTATAGCTTCGAGCCGACCAGAGTCTTGTGAGTGGATTTAGTAAACGGAAACTGAAAGAAGCCAGTCATGTATATACATATATGTGTGTGCGTCAATGTTTGTCCTCCCACCATCGCTTTAGCGGTTCGGCAAAGAGACCGATAGAATAAGTACTAGGCTTGCAGATAATAAGTCCTGGGGTTGATTTCTTCAACTAAAAAAATCCTTTAAGGTGGTGCTCCAGCATGGCCGCAGTCAAATGACTGAAACAAGTAAAAGAATACAAAAATTATGTGAAGCTATTATGCATAGTCTAAGCAGATAGTCTTACGTATATCTGCATATATGTGTGTACCTATGTATATCTATATATATGGGAGAATATACAAATAATAACAACAGAGGAGGACAGGTGGTGTAAATAACAAAAGGATATATTAGTATGACGCTCGGGAATACGGAAAGTCTTTGACGTTTCGAGCTACGCTCTTCAACAGAAAGAATACAAGGAGAAAAACACGGAGAAAAAAAATTGAATAGTGTTCAGTCAACGGTCAATCATTATATATACATATGTTATTGAGTGAATATATTTAAGTATAGGTATGGGATAGGTAGAGATAGTATATGTCTGTTGTATGGTAGAAAGGTTGACAACATTCCATTCCCCGTTAACTCTGATATGGTATCTTATTTGTACGAATTTCACGAATTGAGATTTTCTCCTCTCATTTTAGTCTATACGACCATGCATGATATTTGACCACCGGCCAGCGCTATAAGCAACCGAAGATAACAACTCAGAAATGAGCTGTTGCTCTCTGCGTTTGTGACATACATACATACATACACACATAGATGCATACATACATGCACTTCTTTTGGGTAAGTTTCGAACTTCTACTAACTAAATGTCTGACTGCTTCAGATGAGTTTCCACACAATTTACACGGAGGCTTTTAAACTATTTATCAATGTTCTACTTGACTGCATTAATTTGCAAAGCTTGTTCTTGAGCAGCAACGATCAAACCATCTGTCTCCTTTTTCGCACACTAGTAACATCAGATGTTGTTTTTGTACAAAGCTACCGTGTAAGACTGTTTCTTTTTAGTTGTTGATCTTTTCGTCAATAATCTTCATTCAGTATTCTCCGAGGTTCTTTTTATTATCAATAATCACCTTCACACGCAGTGTAACCTGTAACATTAATCTTTTAACATTTACTCCTTTCAGTCGTTAGGCTGCAGCCATGCTGGGGCACCATCTTGAAGGATTTTTAGTCGAATGAATCGACACCAGTACTTTTTTAAGCTTGGTACTTATTCGATCTTTTGGAGCAAACTGTTAAGTTACCGGAACGTAAACACGACAGCATCAGTTGCCAAGCTGTGTTGGGCGACAAACAAAGGCATAAAGGCACTCACACACAAGGATATATATATATATATATATATA
>NC_068987.1:26615093-26617805 GCF_001194135.2 Octopus bimaculoides | reverse complement strand
ATATACGACGGGTTTTTAAAGGTTCCGTCTACCAAATTCACTCACAAGATTTGGGTCGGATCGAGGCTATTGTAGAAGACACTTGCCCAAGATACCACGCAGTGGAACTGAACCCGGAATCATGTGGCTGAGAGGTAATCTCACCACACAGTCACTCATTGCCCTTCCTAAGATAGGAATGCAATGAAATTGCTCTCATTCCGTACACTCTCATATACTCCAGTCAATCTTTTTTCTTCCTTCCTTCCTTGGCAGAAAAATCCATGCTACACGTCTTCTTGTATGAAGTCATCATTATCTTTCTCGCTGTTTCTTCACTCTTGTAACGTCTAATCATATAATCTTTTCCTCTATTTTAATGTCCATCGCCTGATCTAACCGTAAAACACCAAGGAACTTATATAAATGTCTGTTCATTTATTTAAGATACTTACCATCTGAAAGATCTACCCCATTTCTGTCGCAGCGTCACCTATTTCCTGATGGTGACCAAAATAAAAGCTTAAAAATCTATTAGTCCCCAACTTTGTGGCAATGGGCAGCAAAGCATAATTCTCTCTGCTTGATGTTGCCTGACAGCCATGGCAGGCCTCGGCGTTTGCTCTGTTGGTTACATGATCTCTCCAACTGGTGGTAAAACCTCTTAATAACTTAGTATATAAACCGTCTATTTCTATTTCCGGGTTTTGTACTACGGTCCAGGTTTCTGTGTTGTCTATTAGAAAGTAGCTTCAGTTTTCTGTTTATGGCAGATTTCCATATATTTTCCAATTTCTTCATTGCGACCCATGGCAGTCCTTTCTTACATAAAAATTATCTTTCTTTTCTTGGATATTACCGCCAAAGTATTTAAATCGTGTACCCCGATAAATGATTTGACCAGCTCTTCCTCGCATTGATCCTTTCATTGCTCTACCCAACTATTCCAGTGTGCAGGGGCCTTTTTAATGGGTGACAGTTATTCCAACACTGAAGAGATAGCAAGTTCAGTGATCGAGAGCTGTTGTGGTCAAGTCCTCTAGTACAATCCTCAGTAAATTCATCTGGGACTTAAAAGACAAGAAAATATGTTTTTCTGTGAAGTGGGAAATTATAAGCGAGGCTACTGCTTATGAGATTGGAAATTCTTTTTGCTTTCTCTGTCTCGAAGTGTTATACCAAATCATATTCTCAAGGCAGTGTTGTTCTTTTCGTCAATAATCTTCATTCAGTATTCTCCGAGGTTCTTTTTATCATCAATAATCATCTTCACACGCAGTGTAACCTGTAACATTAATCTTTTTAACATTTACTCCTTTCAGTCGTTAGGCTGCAACCATGCTGGGGCA
This sequence comes from Octopus bimaculoides, assembly GCF_001194135.2. Taxonomy (NCBI): domain Eukaryota; kingdom Metazoa; phylum Mollusca; class Cephalopoda; order Octopoda; family Octopodidae; genus Octopus; species Octopus bimaculoides. The sequence goes on along the minus strand of NC_068987.1, from coordinate 26,616,477 downwards.
CCATCTTTTCCTCTATTTTAACGTTCATCGCCTGATCTAACCGTAAAACACCAAGGAACTTATATAAATTTCTGTTCATTTATTTAATATACTTACCATCTGAAAGATCTACCCCATTGCTGTCGCATGTAAATGGACACTCAGAAACGACTATTAGATATATTATTATTATAAATAGATTAATTATATATTAAAGCTAATAGTAATTTGAATTGGTCAGTATTTTATGTTTAGCACACTAAAACAAATAACTATAAAGAATTAGAATTCTTAGTTGATATCATATGAATATTATACTGAAATATTAATATTTTATCTTATATACGAGAAAAGGGACTGATTTTTTCATGCATTCACGCATGTTTATATATTTTCAAAAAAAAATACCATGGGATATAATATTATTATAAACAATTTATTATATGTTAAAACTACTTGAAATGTTAATCTGTTGATACATCAAGTTTTATTACACTAGCATTCGCAAATATAAGCATTAAAGAATGTTTAGTAGATATAATATAGATATCAAAATATTAATTAAATGGTACAGTTGCATATTATGTTTTTCTGCACAGGTAACAGTATCATTGCGGTTCGCTATAAATTTAATGAAGCACGTTTCTCATGAATCTGTCATTGATAGTTTATAAAATAATTATTAAACTAAGTTAGAGGTAAGATGTATTGATTTTGTAGTAGTCGTGGCTTTAGTAATTTTAGTAATTTTAGTTTTTTATATAAAATTTCAGTCTATTGTATTTGTTACGTGTTAAGTTTTTCTTTGTTTACATCGTTGTAGTAATCATAAATATTGCACACAAATATGGATGACGCGATTCTATAATATGATACTTAATTAACAGTTTTTGATACGTCATATATTATTGTTGCCTTCCAAATTTTAATAAACGCATGCACAATTGCATGAGGAATAGTACCGCTGTCTCTTCCGCAACCTCTCTCTCTTTTTCTACCTATCTCTTTCTCTTACAATCTCTCTCGCTCTCTCTCTCTCTCTCTCTCTCTCTTTCTCTTTCAATCTTTCTCGCTCTCTCTCTCTCTAGCTCTCTCTCTCTCTCTATCTCTCTCTCTCTCTCTAACACCACTGCCAATAAGAATTATTATGTATCACAACTATATCACACACATTTGTTTATACGTATATGTATACTCATAACAGTTTTTTTTCAAATACATACATTACCAAAAGGCTCACATCTGAGTCTGACAAGGGCTCGACAAATACGTTAGAATGTAATTCTTTTCTGTGAAATTCACTCCTGATGAAATACCAAATTAACCAGTTTCAATATGTAAATGAATTTCATATTATTGATTTGAATATCTTGGAATAAACCGATAACTTTACGGCATCTTCCCC
>NC_068987.1:26612907-26614708 GCF_001194135.2 Octopus bimaculoides | reverse complement strand
TATATATAGTTGAAATTTATTAAAAAAAACAAAAGATGAAGACAGGTATATGAACAACAAGCTGGTTTATTAGTTGACGCTCGGGAAAATGAAGTCTTTTGCGTTTCGAGCCTACGCTCTTCAAGAGAAAGAAATAAGAGAAAATAAACAGAGAGATAATAATAATATATATATTTCAAAGCATATGTGTATGTTTTTGCACTTGTGTGCCTCCTAAAATGGCATAAATATGGCTAATGTGTGGGTTACTTTTTGGGCTTTAAAATGAATGCATTTAAGAAAAAGAAATATTTCTCTTTACTGAATTACTCATAATTGATTTGTTGCTCAGGGACATGGAAGACTAAGAATATCACAAAATTCAAATTTTGTTTCAGGATCACAAGATGATGCAACAAACTAATAGAACCTTTCGAAATGGACATTTTGAAAGGGTAAGGAATATAAGTAGAGGAAAACGAACAGCACTTTCCATGCAAAATTGACAGAGAATATAACGAATATTCATCAATCAAACAAAATACTTAGAAAGGTAGGCAAACCAAAGAATATATACTAAATGATCCGGAATAGTTACAATAATTTACTGACAAACCGTGTCATTAATATCTATGCACAAACACAAATTACTCTTCAGAATTCTATAAATAACAATACTGAAACCATAGTCGGGAGCCTTAACATAGATGATTGTACCGCAATGCTGACAGTAAAACAGAATTTATGCAAATATCAAGAATCATGAATCAAATTGAATGAATAACCTAATAACCAAACACAGAAAGCATATCAAAATGAACAAGGAAGAACAGTAAGGTTATATAATACATAAAATCAACAGCAATATCTATTAAACACGAAGATATACCGCTAGATAATACTCTGCTGTTTCAAAGTGCATATCTAGTGCAAATTTAAAATAGTTCTTGATTTTTTAAGATATCTTCTACTCATCGTTCTTCGTTGAAATTATAAATCAGATCGTGTAGCTACATACGTGATGTAACTTATGATCCATGATAGTTTGATAAAGATTTTGTGGCGTTTCATTATCTGTGTTCAACTTCGCTGTTATGTATTCATGCTTGTTCATTATAAAGTTTAATGAGCCATTGCTGTTTGTGTACAGTTGCTGGTGATATTGTCTTTCCGTGGATAACCGAGTGCTCGACTTCATTTTGCACGTATCGTATGATTTGTGTTGGTCTCAGATATTTTGTTTGATTTGAAGATATGCTTTACGATGTTCACCAGGTTTGCTGGAAGAGCTATGCACTTTCATGAACTGTATTTTATTTACTATTTCGAAGATGGCCTTTCCAAAGGGTTCGAATGCGGAGTTGAATAGACGATAATATTGAATATTCAAGCATCTCTTTGTCCGTTTGGTGAAAATGAACTCTTCCTATATAATTATAGCGCCACATGTCACATCATTGTATTGGAATCTTTTGATATCTTTTCGAAACAAATGAGTACAAAATAATTCCATTAATTGAACTATTTCTTCAGAAATAGCTCTTTTTCAAAAATCTGCAAAGGAAAATAAATTTCTTTAATAATTCACCTGCTAATCGGCATTGAAGAGACAGGCAGATATATGCTTTTCTACAAATATACCTACATGCACATTAAACTGTTCAAATGGAAAACATCGACATGGTACACACATACATAACTCCATAAGTCGAACACTCAAGAAAGCAACATGTCATTAAAATAAAACAAAGCAACACCAAAATAGAGCAATATGCTTCCAAACTTTTCTTCGCTGCATATATATATATATATATGTGTGTGT
>NC_068987.1:26607486-26612892 GCF_001194135.2 Octopus bimaculoides | reverse complement strand
TGTGTGTGTGTGTGTGTGTGTGTGTGTGTGTGTGTGTGTGTGTGTGTGTGTGTGTGTGTGTGTGTGTGTGTATAAGGCGGAACTGTAACCTTATCTCCACATTGCATGCAAAACCATCATATGGTAAAACTATCTGTGTATTAATAATTTAGAGTACCTGTAAATTTGATATTGTTTACTATTACTTTTAATTGACATGTACATATATATGCTCGTATGTCTTTGTTTGTCAGCGTTTTGATAAACTCTAATAAACACTGATGTGTCGAGGATGAATACCCTGCAGCATCCTTGTCCGAATATGTTTCCCACGTCACTTAACATTTTGTATCCTTTGGGAGCCATAAAATACAAAAGAAACATATCTATGTGGTCTATATTTTCGAAAAGACGTCTTTGAAGCAAGTTTTTTTAGGATGATCCAGTTGTTGAAACCAGTGAAAATACCAAGATATATTATCAATTCTTTAATATAAGTTACGCACATTTCCGTATAACGACAGAAGCTAATGGAAGTACTTTTGCTTTTATATCACCTGATCAGAGCTGAAGTTGGAATTTTTTGGTAGTGAACTGGACAGTTTGTTAAGATTTGAGATTAAACCAGCAGATCTAACGTAGAATATCACTAAATGCATATTTTCTTTCGAAAAAGTAAACATAAAAGCACCACAAGACTGTATTTTAAGATAGCAACTGTATTACATTAACAATTACAGAAGCCTAGATGTTAGTCACAAGCAAGTATGACCTAGTAAGTCATACTGTGCTTTCGTTCAGTGTTTTAAATTCTTATATACTCGTGAACAGGCATAGATACCATCTCGATTCTCCAAAAGGTGACTGAAGTTGAAGAGTGAAACAACTGCACCAGCGATCATCTGGTCTCGGCTAGTGGTGGCCTGCCCTTGGGCAGGTCTTCTGCGTGTAAGCCTTTTCCAGTAATCTCTATACGACCCGGGATCGCCCTTCTCTGCCACTGTGAAATAGATTACTGGAATTTCGGCTTCTATGACTAGACTTGATATGAATACTGGAGTGCTTTCCCGCTGACTTCCCCAGTCTGGGGAAGTCAAATAATGTGTCGTGTTCTAGAATAATACGCAGTGCTGTATCCAGTAATCGAAATCTGGGCCTTACGATCATGAACCCGTTGCTGTAACCACAAAGCCAGACGCCTTTACAATTTCTTTGTTACGATCATTGACATCATATAGTCGGAATCTCTCTGTTCGACTGGTGCTAGAAAGTTATACAATTTGCTAAAAGTAACCGATATAGTGATTGTTTACTTGGTGTAATATCACATGAAACCAATAAATTGAGAAAACTTGTTAGGATATTGTTATATTGATAAACAGAAAGCCGTGTGTAGAGCAATCTAACTGATATCAGTGCTTGTGTGAGTATATATTATATAAACTTTCTTGGCTAGTTTATCCTCCAGTCGTTGTATTTGAAGATTAAATAAATGTATATTATGTATTGATGTGTTAAAGGTATAGTATTATACAGCATTTTTGAGTTAGTTCTTACGAACTACTTGTCTCCACACTATTACTGTCCAATATCTGGATAAGTTTGTATTCTCTGCATGGAAGTTCATTGTGGAAGATATGTTCCATGCATAAGTTCTTTCTTATGCGTTACGCATACCAGTAGAAACAAGGCATCGTGTTGCGAAGTTGTTTATTTTTAAAGCATTGAATCGGGGTGACCTCTTCTAGAATGAACGATCATCTAAAATATTGCTTCTATAAAATGAATATAGACTATTTTTGACATTCGTTCCTTCTGAGCTTTCACCCTTGGCGTCAATAAAATAAGTACCAGTTGAACACTGGGATCGATATAATCGACTATTCCCCTTCCCCGCAATTGCTGGCCTTCTGCCAAAGCTTGAAATTAATATTAATTAAGTATTTTGTTTTTTGAAACGATGTTTAACATTTAATTATAATAAAAGAGAGAACAAGTTTATTTGGTGCGGACGATAGTCATTGAATTAACATAACGAGCAGAAATGTTAACATTAATATAATGGCACTTGCATCTCTGTGAAGAAGGAATTTTGGTTCAGTTACTTACCACTTTTAAAGTGTTATTATCGACAGGGAATTATTTAGCGCCAGCCATACTAATGCTATTCTACGTAAAGGTGACATCTGACCCATAATCTATCAAATTTCTACATTTATATACGTTACAATCGATCAATTATTTATAAACTGAGGAGTTTATATGACCATAATCGTAGTCATTGCTCCACTTTTCTGGCAACTAACGACTACTCGTTCAAAGTTCACTAGATTTGAGAAGCTATAAGCTAGACTCATTAGTATTGAATGCCATTTTGTCAGGTTCTCAGTTGCAAATAGCTTCAGGTTCGCTCCGAGTTCACTTGTGATGCTATACTATTCTAATTTGATTATTTGCCTACACATTTCCAAAATTTTGTCAATACAGATCTCAAGAATGTGACAATTTGCCGAATAGTATAAATGAAGTTAACTACGAATTAAGATTCTTAATTATTTGCTGTATCGTACAACATTACTGAAATCTCGCTTGATAACATAGACGATCAATAAATAGAATGCAGCATTGTGTAATGCTTTACGTGTATACAATAAGTTTCAGCTGCTTTGTAATTACTCGACGAGGCAGTAAACATATAACATTGGGATAAACGGTGCTTAAAGTGTCAATGCCGTATTTTTAAAGACTTAAACTTTCATCCCGATCTCAAATAAATTTAATAGTAGAGCATGCTTTAAAGAATATAAAAAATTGTGAGCTTATAATATCTTCTAGTTGAGAGCATCTAATAAACCCGAAACATATAAGAGTTGTCACCATAATTAACATAGATCTGAATTTCTTCCCCACTACTCCCTTACTTCCTCCTGTTTAAAACCATACTGGTATACTGGTCCAATAAAATCTATATATAATTGTTAAGTTATTAAAAGCACAAATCTGAAAAATGATCGTATATAAATATCATATATATATATATATATATATATATATATATATATATTTGTATGCATGTATACAGATTGTAGTCTGAGGATGATCTGTGTCTGTGAAATGTAGCAGAAAGCATTTAAATAGTGGAATAATTTTGCACAAGAAAAAAGAGTAAGCTATAGTTTCAAGAAATGTTTCTGCTAGAAATGTGAGACATATCTTCCTGAAGATATAAAATTTATTCCGCTATCTAGACTCTTTATAGAAAACACTGTTACCAGCATCAATTGATTGATTCCAGTATGTCATTCATTAATATATGTATCTTTGCTTAATTTTCAAATGATAATTATTAGAAAACTAACGGAATAAGGAAACCACGATATATCATTATCTACTTCAAATACTGCGAATAAAAAAATGTAGTCAACCGGAAAGCATGGCTAAAGTGATTGATACTTCGTATCCTGTAAACAGCATTTAATTCTGAACTAGTCGTTGTTTATATGGTTATAAATAGGCGCTTCGAAGGCAGGGACAAACTAAACTGTGTAAACTATTAATAGAATAGAAATAATTAGAAATGTTCCCTTGGCTGATGGTACTGAGCTATTTGTTGTTCTATTGATGTTGTTCTTTGTTTCCTATCAGCCTTGAACCAGCATAACTTCACATATATTTTGTTTTAGACAAGTGAGCTAGATTGGTCAAATCGTTAGAGTGTCGGCCAAAATACCTTGCGGTACTTATTTACAGTTCGTCATGTTTTGAGTAGAAATTCTTTAGATTCTACCAAGAACGCTTTTACTATTCACTTTTCCGGAATTAATGCAATGAAGTACCCGATATGTGCTGGAGTCAATTCATATTCTGATAATGTATTGTTAATGTGAATAGAATTATACAACCGATATTTGATTACTCCTCATCTACTGTATTTAGGACTACATTAACGAATATGTTTTTATTTTCTCCGAATGATGTAATTTGAGGGAAATTTGACTGCTATTTCTCGAAGGTTGAGCGAATACGTAAACATTTCCATGTCACCTCTACCAGCAGCACTGAGGAGTGTTACGTTTGGGTCAAACAGACACTATCCTAAACGTAGTATTTCAAGACGAAGCATTCAGTTCTGCTAATATGACAAAAACTGTTGGGAAATTGTTGTGTCTGGGGAGTCATTCTCTTTTAGTGCCCTTATAATTTAACACACTCGCCGCTAGTCATTGCTGTGAGAACTTTTGCTTTTCTTTCTCCTAAAAAGAAGGAAATTTTAATTAATTAAGAATTTTGTGTATGGCATTTTTACATTGGTCCATTTATTTCTTTCATCATAATTAAGTTTTAATTTGTTTGCAATTTTTCATCGCAGATAAAACACGGGTTTGAGACATTGAAAGCAGATTCTGAAATCAACTCCCCAGGAGATCAACAGTTCTTTTTAGATCATCAAGAACCTACAGGAAAATTCTTTCTCCTAAAAGCAAGTATCCATTTGCATGAGAGTCTGAAGCAATTACTAAGCAGAGCAGTCAAGTGAAGGGTGTGCCCATTTACAGCGAAGAAACTTTCGAAAACTATTGTCATAAATTTTTTTTTTGAAAACGCTCTCTACAATATATTACTCTTACGAACAGAAATATATTGAAATCAAAACAGATCTGATAGCTGCGACCAAATTATCTCCCTTCTTCTATAAACTGCGAATAATATCAATCACAGGGGAAATATATACAAATGGGAGCCAGAAATCTGCAGGAACGACTAAATAAATTGTTGAGTCATTTCCAGGAGCTTTTCGGTAATAACCCTACATGTTTCAGGTTTACCCTCTGAAATTGTTATTAAATATGATTTTAACGCCCAATTTTGACAGTTGATGAAATGAAAACTCGATTCACATTTCGGCTGAAGGTTGTATATTTTCAATTTCTAAGTATAATAATTTACTGTGGTTAAAACTTGCCAAATATATATACAGTTATATCAACAAGATTCCACCACAAAATCTTACTGAACATCCAATAAACCGGAGTCAGTGGGATCCAACGAAAACGACTTAGTAGGCTCATGAAAAAAAATCAGCCAACTTTTGTAAAATTATTAAGAGTTACAAGGCTTATAGAGGCAATAAAAGGATAAAAATATACTAGGACTTTCAAATAGTATAGCCTTTGTCGTGGCGTTCTGTCGGTTACGACGACGTGGGTTCCAGTTGATACGATCAACGGAACGGCCTGCTCGTGAAATTAATGTGCAAGTGGCCGAGCACTCCACAGACAATTGTACCCTTAACGTAGTTCTCGGCGAGATTCAGCGTGACACAGAGTGTGACAAGGCTGGCCCTTTGAAATACAGGTACAACAGAAACAGGTAGAAAGATTGAGAAAAAGTTGTGGTGAAAGAGTACAGCAGGGTTCACCACCACCC
>NC_068987.1:26605576-26607476 GCF_001194135.2 Octopus bimaculoides | reverse complement strand
CAGAAACAGGTAGAAAGATTGAGAAAAAGTTGTGGTGAAAGAGTACAGCAGGGTTCACCACCACCCCCTACCGAAACCTCGTAGAGGTTTAAGCGTTTTCGCTCAATAAACACTCCCAACGGCCGGTCTGGGAATCAAAACCATGATCCTACGACCGTGTGTCTGCTGCCCTAACTACTGGGCCATTGCACTTCTACATAGCCTTTGAACATGAAGATGCAATTTATTAAGTCTTTCTTAAAATAAAACTTATAGAGCATTATAATTGCAGTTACAGCAATTATAATGCTCTATAATATTAGAAAACAAATACATGAAAATTTGACTCTCTCAAGAAATTCTCTTATATTAATCCTGATTTCTTTCTCCATTTCTAGTCATATATCCTAGACTACGCCCTTTTATTTCAACCTACAGCATCCACCTATTGTCGTCGAGCATCTCTAACAGATACAGATTATAATAATTGCATATTTCTTTGCTCAGAAAGAACTCTACCAATCTACATAGCCTTGAAAAAGATAGCAGGAGATGTAAATCTTTATGTGAATGCCTCAAATTACAATCAGGACTTAATAAGCACAATACAAACAATTCTTAAATCTGTCAAGTTAGAAAGCAGCATATCTTCCTCAGAAAAGGATGTAAAAGATCGTTTAGTGAAAGTGAGAGCTGTTCTTGAGAGCGTCCCTGTATTCTGAAAGTGATTGCAATTTAATAATCTTAAGAGAAGTTTCTACAGGGCACCTAAGTATTCATTACTATTTTATAGTTCTACTGCTTGCATTGTTATCTTACCATACAATCTGGAGAGAAGTCTCGATAGCGCTTATACCTACATGTTCCAAGTTTTAAATATCTCCTGGAAAAAGTACACAAATCTAATAATAACTTATGTGAGAAAGAGGCATAGAATTTGAAGAAGATTGCTATTGAGAGTAATCTCTCCCTCTATTTTTCCTAATGGATATAGTGTTATTCGGAGTAGGATGTGTAAATCTACGTGGTCTTGTGTCAGCTTGGAATCAGAATTGCTTACCCAATTCCCATATGACACTTGACTTTGACGGGCTGTAAATATATGGTAACGTAGTTACTCATCGCCAATTATTGTAGTATCGCTACTATTTATGACGATACTTGTTTACACTATAACCGTGTAGTAACAATAAACATATAACAAAGTAGGTTGACAAAACGCAACAACTCAACAAATATTCCACGAACTAAACACGAGCCAACAAACGATATTTCGACAAACTACCAAAACGACACCTCACGACTTCCTACGATTATTATTATTATTATTATTATTATTATTATTATTATTATTATTATTATTATTATTATTACCATCATCATCATCATCATTATTATTATTATTATCATTATTATTATTATTATTATCACCATCACCACCAATACCATAGTTATTATAATTATTACTATTTCCATTTATTATTAAAATATTTTACTAATTATTATTATTAATGTTATTATTATTATTACTATTATTATTAATATTATTATTGGTGTTGTTGTTGTTGTTGTTGTTGTTGTTATTATTACTATTATTATCGTCATCGTTGTCAATGTCATTTTTGTTGTTGTTATTGTTGTTGTATTCCATCCGCATTTACATTCTCGGTTCAAATTCCATCAAGGACGGATTTACTTTTCCTTTTTTCGTTTTCGATGAAATAAGTAGAGGTGGAACACTGAAGTCGATGTAATCGACTAGCTCCACTACCCCAAATTTCATGCCTTGTTTCTATGGTAGAAAGGTTTATTACTATTGTTATTATTATTATTATTATTATTATTATTATTATTATTATTATTATTATTATTATTATTATTATTATTATCATTATTATTATTATTATTATTATTATTTTTA
>NC_068987.1:26604353-26605566 GCF_001194135.2 Octopus bimaculoides | reverse complement strand
ATTATTATTATTATTATTATTATTATCCTCACCATCATCCTCTACTACAACAATGTTTTTAATAATTATTGATATTGCCTACATATGATAGAATGCTTCTGTTGTGTTTCAATATTCTGTTTATACTATGGATGATGGTTACTCCCTAAAACATGTTTCTGCAGGTCTACAGCTTGCTGGATGTTTGAATCGAATGTTTGATCTGACTCAATTATTTCTATGGCAGGAAATAATGTAAATATTTTTCAATGGAATTTTGCATTCGTAGAAATTGATCTCGATCGTTATGTTTTCTGCTTCAACTTACAACAACATGTTATTTGCCAAATTTCTAGCTACATTATATGAAAGAGTGTATTTGTTTTTATGTCAAGAGGATATATATGAAGAGTAGATGTTTTCATAATCATTAATGTTCAAAAGATTTGCTCAAAATAAAAATCGAAATGGATTAAAACAAGAACAAAAATAAAGTTGAATATGCCAGAGAATCCCTATAATTTTCCTGAACTGGATTGTATTTACCTTGAAGTGATGTGGAGAATTAAGTGAATTAAACAACTGTATATTCTACTTGGTAGGGAAGAAGAAATTAGAGGAGAAAAAGAAGGGAAGCATAAACTATCTATAGTAATCAGGGATTAAATCTTACTTGTATACGCGAGACCGCACACACACATACACACATACTCAAAAACACACACACAGACTCACACAAGCACACACACCTACATACACATAAACACACACACATGCATTTACATGCACACACACGCGCACGCCCACACTCAAGTATACATATATGGACAAAGACAAAGACATAGTTAGATATATATAGATAGATAGAGAGAGAGAGAGAGAGAGAGAGAGAAGAGCTGACTGAGGGTGCTCAATGCATGTATATATATATGTATATATTTATATATATATATATATGTGTGTGTGTGTGTGTGTGTGTGTGTGTTTAGGTATAATGGTATTTACGTACATATATAATATATTGTGTGAGCATATATATCGGCATACCGACTGCGCATGTCTTTATGTGCACGTGTGTGTGTGAGAGAGAGTGGGACAGAGAGAGAGAGAAAGAAAGAGAGTGTGTCTACAATGTGTGGTTTTATTTAAATTGGGAGCAGTTATCTTCGAGACAATCTTTTTTATTAAAATTACGATTTCATTCATATATATATATATGTGTGTGTGTGTGTGT
>NC_068987.1:26595609-26604267 GCF_001194135.2 Octopus bimaculoides | reverse complement strand
ATATATATATATATATATATATATATATATAAATATATATATATTTATATATTTGTATATTGTATGTGCATATATATATTTAAGTACGTGTGTGTCTGTATGTGTGTGTGCTTTTATGTTTCTATGTATATAGACTTACATACATATATATCTGTATTATCCACATGTGCACGTACGTACAGATACAGACAAACATGCAGACAGACAGACAGACAGACAGATAGATAGATAGATAGATAGATAGATAGATAGATAGTAGATAGATAGATATTTCATATATTGCCTTTAGAGTTGTTTACTTACTAGGAAAATATATAATTGTTTACAATTCTCTGTATGTAATGTTCAAAATTAATAAACATACCACACAGCTTTTAATAATAATCGTTAAGAGTACTTTTATATGCCTGCGTGTCCACGTTTTCAAGAAGCAGAGAATCAGTCAAGAATGCAACTGCCTGTCAATTTCGAATGGTAATTGTGTTAATTTCATATTCACCTAAGATATATAAAAACCAACACACGCCAAATAAACAAATACTGCTACTATATCAATTAATTATTCCTAAATAAAGAAATAAATAAATCTTAACCAATATTATTTACAGCGATGTTGACCCACTCTTTTATAGTTTAACACTTTAACTTCAGACAACACATGACAGTAACAGGATAAGAAAATGTTGAAATCGTACTACCCGACTGCTTAGGCTGTATGTCTGCATAAACTGCACTTAACTGGCCAAAGGTAAATGTACTAGTTTGTTTGCTTTTTTTTTATAAGCTCCACCTATGAGTTGTGCGTATCGCATGAACTCTCTGCTATACGGAAAGTAGAATTTGATTTTTAAATTTCCATGATATTAAGTGATCAGCATTGAATTATAGGCAATGAGTCTAATAACTCATTGGTCCATTTGAGTGCAGCTGCTCAAGAATTCAGTCTAGTGTAATACTTGTGGAGTTCATTTAAGTCGGAGAGGAAACCGTCCCTCTGGAGCTATATTCATGAAATGAGTTAACCCAGCACACAGTTTATGAGACGCCGGTGAGTTTTACGGTTTTGTGATGGCCTATAGATGTGCGTTTCCTTCCCCGAAAATGCTGGGTTTGTGCCAAAAATTGAAATTAGTATTAACGGTGCTTATGCCGTCGGTGCAGACTTCGCTTCTTCTCCCTCCGAGGTTGATAAATTGTCTATCAGTTGAACACTTGGGTCGATGTAATCGATTTGCTTCCTCCCTTTAAATCACTGGTCTTGTGCAAAATGTGAAACGAATATTTAAGTTAGTTGAAGAATCTTTTGCTTCGAACTCTGGTTCTTTACATCTGCTGTATTCTTACAGATTCTGATTTCTGCAATTCCATGATTACGTTTCCTTTGAATCTAATTTACATGCAATAAATATCTCTATTTTGACGTTTGTAGTGACAGAACAATTCCTGTTCTGCTGCGTAGATAACATATACACGATTATAAAGCAGACGGAAGCTTTTTAGAGCAGCTCTTCACACGACGCTGTATTGCTTAGCAAACTCCGTTGACAATAATTTCCGTTCTTCTGGTCACATAACTCACAAAACGAACAGCAACCGAGTTTAACTTTCCACATTTGATGACTATGTAAAGCTAAAGACTATTATTCACTTAGCTTTAAATCGGAAGACAGTAATAATCTCAAGTTTAACTATATGAGCTGATGGACATATTGTAGATAAATTTATGAGCATTACTGCCGAAATTGTGAATATCCGTTTTATATATTGTACTTTTGTGTAGTACAAATTTTCAGGCATGAAGTTTTTCTCTCCAAAAGATCCTACTCATTCTTCATTTTTCTCAATATAACTGAAATGAGCTCCGATATTTTTTCCATGCATGGTTAAGCAAGGGAAGAAATTATTAGAGACATTCAACCTTTTTACGCAAGAAAAGATTTGACAATTCCTTCATTCAATAATATCTATAACCTCTCTTTCCTGTGCAAAGTGGGGCTGCGGCCAATTTTTAGAATTGATTTCTTCAAGAAAATCAATGTTAAAAAATTGATGAAACTATCACCATGAAAATGGTAATATATCGCTGGCCTGAACAGCCTGATCTCATGTAACATTACAATGATTCTTGTGTACGTATGTGTTTGTCTCTGTATTGGCGTGTGATTGTCTATGTGTTTGTGGTTGAGTGTCTCCGTATGTATATGTACCAAAAGGTTAATCAATATGTGTGAGTGTGCATGTACAAAAGGTTAATCAATATGTTTCATGTTCATATAACAACACAATTTTTGACATGTATTCAAGTGGTGCGAAACGTCATGTCAGAGGTAGTTTGCTACCAACTGGCTATACATACTTATCTATTTCATATCACAACTGGTGAATAATAGCATCGTTGGATACCGGTTTGCAAATGTTTAATTATTTATACGGAAGAGTAATTGATTGTCTAACAAAGAGGAAGAAATATCATAGATTGTCTTTTTGTTCGAAAGTACCTATTTTGCAGTTCCTGCGTAGATGTCTATTAGGAAAAGACACAAATAAACACACACACACGCTCGCGCGCACACACACATCTACATAAATGAATACATGCATGCATACATACTGTGACGATTTTCTGCACAGTTTTGGCCACTACTTAATTTTACACATAAGGCTTTGGTAGTAAATATTTGCCCATAGTACTTCGTGGTGAGCTCGAAACTGCAGTCACATTATTAAGAAATGAACCTCTTAACTAAACAGCTATATAAGTCAGCATCTTTAGTACATATAGTACATATTGTCTTTATCACATAGCTTTTGCATTCTCTAACATAAAAAATTGAATAAAATTAAATGGTGATTTTATATGTAATATATATTTGTTTATTTCCAAAATATAATTTCTTGTACGTAGTTGTATAGCTTTATGGCAGATTTTAAATATACACTTACAATCAATGAATAATAATATATTATCGATGAATAATTCATTATTAATAAATAATAATTTTGTTATTACCAATAAATAACAACGTTGTAAATTAATAATCTTTGTACCATATGATTTCACAAACATGTACCATTTGATAATTTTGTCATATTAAATTTATCATGTATGTATTTTTAAGCACATATATGTATTCGTGTATTTATTAATATCGATATATTAATTCATTATTACATCTATATTTCATAAAATGTGTGTATGTGAATCTGTGTTTAAAGTTTATATACTGACATCAATATGTTATATACATATGTATTTATATTTCAAATTAAAATACTATGCTTCGGATGTTATTAGTCATCGGAAGAAATGCAAATATTAACAAATGTTTTCTCTTCAAGGATTTAATATGAATTTGTTAATGAAAAGCTGAAGATTGATGAAATTTAGAAGAAATTCGAATATAATGTTAGTTAATAATCATTTATTTTGAACGAGAGTAGATTTGTAATGTGTATTGTTATAAATTAAGTTACATGTAACGTTTTGTCTTTATTTTCTATGAAGATATCTAGTGCCTCCCCTCTACATCGGGCTTATATTATGACTAAGAGAACAGAAAGCGTTATCAACAATCCTGAGACTTAGTCTGTATAATTGCTACAGAGCTTGAAATCTATTCGCAATATATTAATCGTTAAATAAAAACTTTGACATTGGCTTACTTCTACCGGTTGAAAACCGCACTTGTTGTCAAATATATACTGTTCAATGGCAGAAACGTTAGCACGCCAGACAAAATGATTGACAGCATTTCTTCTGTATTTACGTTGAGCTGAAGTCGACTTTGCTTTCATCCTTCGGAATCGATAAAATTAGTACTAATCGAGTACCCACCCAAAAAAAAAACTGCTGGCTGTGTGCCAAAATTAGAAATCATGGGGTACTATTATTGAGAATAATTCGTAATTTGCTTTGAAACTTTCATAATATAAGATCGATTAAGAATATATGTTGCTGCTATTTGTTAGACCCAAGTCATTTCCGATCATGAGCATTTTAGCCGTAATCTTCCTTTTTTTTAATATGTGGGATAATACTTGCAGTTCATGGAACCACTTAGCAAATCCACATTGGCGGTTAACCGCGACTTCCATTTGTTCAGCTGAAGATCAGGCATGATGGAACACAGCTATGATAAAAGGCGTTACTCTTAGTGCTGACTGACTTATCTCTTTTACAAGGCATGTATATCGAGCAATTCAAAATTATATGATATGCCTTTCTTTCTTTAAGGCATGTGATTCGAAGGAAGTTTAGTTTTTCTTTTAGCTGAAGAAGCTACCACTTAAAGACGTCCTCATTGTATACTAGCAAAATATATGTTTGACCGTAGTAGCACATTCTTCAACGTTAAACATGGTGATTGACGCAGCAAGTCAAGCTGTGAATAGTGTAAAGTTAAATATATTACATTGATATTAATATGACAGTTGGATAGGGGCAATAATGAGCAGTAAAATTCCTGCAAATCAAAAGATTTCAACCGGTAGAATAAGCCAATGTCAAACTAACCCTATTTAAATAGAAAATCAGATGTATTAATTAGAAGAGATACGTATCATCTGAGAGTACAGAAATTGCTATACGCACATATCCATTTACAACATTTGAATGAGCCACGTTCTATGACTTCTAAGTCTTCAAAAATAAAACAACTCTATACCGATATCGTCCACTCATCCCAGTTCAGTCTGGACAGAAAAATGTGGTCCAAAATGGAGACAATGTGTCGATATTGTTACTATGAATAAAATTTGTTTTAAGATAATTAACAAACTTATTTCTTGCAAGATTAGTGCCGTTTTTTTAAAGCATTGTCGTGTATAAAGTTCAATTCCCAAAATAACGAATCATTAAAATATCGTTTCTTTTGTCTGCTTGTCAGCTATAGTATGGCTATAATTACATAAATAATTAACTTGCTACTTTGTAGCTACAGTTACATTAACTGTTAACTTGCTACGCTTTCAAATAAATTCTTGTGTGTTAGGGAATGTTAAACATTTCCGGTTGAATTAATTTCTAAGTATATTTTACATCATGCAGCCCAATATAGCACATATCCTGACCGATATAATTCTTTTAAAGGAAAATTCTTTGAAACAGACTCTTGGCAGAAGGTTATTTCTTCGATACCCGCTCCATTTAAAACTAAAATTAAAACCACTGGACAATTCACTCATCACTTCTCTAACATTTGTTGGCAATTAACAAACCTTTATCTACACATTACCTCTTTTTAAAATACAAAGTCTGCATACCGCCCGTCGCCGACATACAATGCATATCTGTTCCCGGGACACTCTCGCATTCAAAATACTGTTTAAATCTGGTGAATATGTTGATATAAACTTCACTAAAATGTCTCGACAACAAAAACTTGTAGTTATTCTGACTAGTAATCTCCTTCCTCTCTTTCATTTCTGCTAATATATCTGCTTTATTTACCCTCTTCGTACTCGTCCAACCCACAGCTCTTCGACCATATTTCTTTTAGAATCGAGTATATGTGTTTCACTTCCCCTTACAATTAAATCATCATCGAGGTAGACCTCTGCAACAACAAAACGTATTAGTTGTTACCTTACACTCATCCCATACTTTGCTAGCAGTGCAAAATCTGAATCATTCACGATCTTCTACATTCTACAGCAACTATTTGCATCTCTAACCCATATAGAAAGACTCAAAATAATTGCAATATCTTTATCCTCTCTAACTCACTACAACCCTTGCCAATTCCATACTGTATTTTGATATATCAGTTTATTTGATAACACTCATAACCATACGACCTGACATACATCCACATGATGAGCAAAACTGATTCTCTAGTTCAGTGTTAAACTATCCCCAGAAAAACACGCGCTCACCCTTGACCTACCAAAACCAGTAAGGTAGATAGTTGTAAATCTACCTCTTAGCAATGTACATTAGAGGAATCTGCACATTTGTCATGCTAAACTTTTGGTATACGTTGAAGTTTTCTTCATCAGAGAACTATAGAATGCCCATTTCGCGACATTTTAAAAACATGTTAAGTAACACTTTGGCACGGATATAACGGATCAAGCTTGTATCTTTCTATAGCACAAAAGTACACTCACTAAATCTGTTAAGATAAATAGGATACAACTAGAGTCTTCAAGATCACTACAAATGCTGGTCTCCACTATACCTGGGTGTCTCTCCTGGCGAAAGATCATGTACAAAATAACCAAACACTAACAACTATCACCTTTCCATAAAGATCACGTGAGACTCATAATCAATTAGACAACTAGATCTTGAACGGTGCTGATGCTGTTCATACATATTGCTATGATCGTGTTCAAAGAAACTTACTTCCATTTATAACATAGTTATGTGCTAATATATAGCTATTTTTTATAACGTGCATTCATGAGTAATGGCCTTGTATGTTATTAGACATAAATTGTGTCCCAATATTTCAACCATTAGCTCAATGGGTGGTTGAAGTTGAGGATGACATAAATGTTTTTGTACTGGATGTTGAAATCTTTCCACCCTGTCTTGTATGATGTTTCCGAATTGTAGCTTTCCAACGATTGTTAGCCTAGTCTAGAAAGCTCATCTTGAACACGTGAGTTTTAGTATCCGACACGAATATGCTTCACTAAAAGCGAAGTGGTTCATACAATAGTGACAAAATACCTTAGAGATTCCGGTTCTTGTAAAGACATATAAAATTAAAAGGATGCATTTTCCAGTTGTTTGATATATGAGGGTATTAGTTTTCAACATCAGAAAATGGAAAATTAAATGAGACTTCGGTGCGAACGAAAAGGGAACATATACACGGGCATTTGATATCCTAGAAAATGCAAACAAATCTTTAAACAACATACTACCTTCTTAAAGAATGGAGGACACATCGGACGATGTGATTCAAGATACACATTTTTTACAAAAAGAATGAATGTATCTGGAACACTATATCCATGCTGTTAACAGGATAGATCTGATGTTCCAGCATCAACTACCAAATGTGTTCATAAGAATCTTTACAAATAAGCGCTATCTTTATTTAAGTGAAATTAGTTCAATATAATACTGAAATCTATTGAGTTTTCTATAAAAGAAAAAAATGAAAAAAAAGATAATATATAAGAAATTAAATAGTAATACCAGATAACTGAACATATTATTTTTTAATGAAAGATAGTGAGTAGACATTGAAATATATAGATTGCATTGTATAGCAAACTTAAGCTTCTGTGCGGATTTTCTCTTTCTTTTGGCAGATTCGGTGATTCTACTTGTTGAATTTAGTACGTAAATGACATACCCTAGTTTAGGTGAGTCTTCAAAATTAGATTAAATCCAAGATACTATGTAGCTAAACGTTTATCATATTTGTAAGCTACTTGTTACTCCTGTAGATTAAAGTTTGTTTGAAATCGTGATAAATCAGTATGTCGATCTTCATTGGAATCTAATGTACTGACAAAATATAATCCTCATATATCCTACGAAACCACGTTGCTGCAACAGCAGAGAGAAAAATATATGCGATAATATTTCTAACTTAACATAGAGAACTTCCACATAAATCATGACTTATATGTCTTTCTAATATTGAATTCCTCAGCATTGCTTGTTGAATTTTTATTAAAAAAAGTAAAAAAGAAAAAAAGAAACTCACGTTCCACTTCTTAGTTTTTCTTATATTTTAGAAATTCAGACTAAACGCGTATTTTTTTCTCACGTTGCTGTCATATTAGTCAACTACTACGCTGAAATTAATTTCTCTTTAAACTACACGATTTGCTAAGACATTGCTTTCTTGTAAAACATGAAATACAAAGAACGATACGTTCTAAAGAAGTCACAAAGCAAAGTAAATATTATTGACCACAGATCACTGAACGAAATTTTAAATGTAGTGCAATTTATAAATAATTATGTCTAACAGCGTCTCTGTATTGTTTGCAGTATTCTTGACGCGAATTACTGTGTTGAAACAAAGAAATGATATTCAACCAATGCGTGTGTTTATTATTATTGGGGTAAATACCCCACCAAAATACATCAAAATATTTATGCAATTTTCTTATAATTTTTGCACGCACATACGCACATAGACACACGCACACACACTGCACATACACTGCACACACACACACATACACCGTACATGCGCACAGACGCAACCACGCACACAGACACTCACACAGACACTTTCCCACGTGACCGGTGTTCAGCCAAGTGTGATCTTACTTTCTTGGCCGGCCGTTGTACGTGTAACATCGTTATTCCTCCCTGTGCCTGTGAAATATTGTATTCTTGCCATAAGGCCCTATTTCCATAACACTAGCTTAATTTAGTTCAGTTCCTCCTTAGTCGAAATACATCTGTCGTTATGTCCTGTTTTATTATTTTTATTGTATTTGTGTAACATTGTTCGTTTTTTTCCGTCCTTGTTTTTGTATACATTCGCTGTTTTCTTCCGAGGAATCTAATGCTCTTAGCTTAGTTTTTCCTTGAGGCTGGCCAGATTGGAGCAATATTGAGAATAACCAGCCGAAATTGCAAGGATAATCTGGATCTCGACTGAAGAGAGAAAACTCCGAATGACCTGTCCGTGTTTTCTTTGTATCGTCTATGTGGATGTTTTGCGTTTTTGTCCCATGTTG
>NC_068987.1:26594199-26595536 GCF_001194135.2 Octopus bimaculoides | reverse complement strand
ATATATACGCACGCACACACACACACGCACACACACACACACACACACACACACACACATATTACTCGAGAATTTAAATACTTTCCTGTCTTATCTGTCTCCGTATTGTGTCAAGGTCCTGGATTTTGATGGTCGTGCACGTGTCCGGTTATTATTTCTTACCTGTTTAAATGTGTATCTAATCAATAGGTATCAGCACTGGTGCTATAAAAATAAAGTACAACACGTGCCAATTTGGCATTTAATTTCCTTCAAAGGAATCCTCTTCAAAAGCCATACATTTCATCCAGCGCTGTTTCTATTAATGGAGGCATTCATGGAACTCGTTTTCTGAGATAATGAACAGCTGCCTCGTTCCATTCACTTTGACGTCCTGAAATCTTCCTTTAAATTGGGATTTGATTTTTGGAAAGAGGAAAATGTTGAAAGTGGTGAGATCTGGGGAATACGGTGGCTGTCGGACCAGGAGAATGCTGTGCCTAGCCAAAAACTGCTGCACAAGCTGCACTGAATTGACTGGGTCGTTGTCATGGTGCAATAGCCATTCATCAGACACATGCAATTTTCCCACGAGTAGCATCTCGCAGACGTTGCAAAACGTCAATGTAGTCTCCTTGTTTACTGTCTAACCAGATGATGCATACTCATAATGAAAAATCCTCTTCTTGTCTAAGAAAACTGTCAACAGTGTCTTGCTGGTCTCCCAGAAAGACCGTCATTATTGACATTCTTTTTGTTGTTTTTTTTGCCATCTTGGAAACATTTGAACCACTCGTGCACTTTTGTGCGGCTTATACACTTCTCTCCATGCAATTTCTCAGCAAGTATTGCCAAGCTTTTGGCAAAATTTGATGCAAATTATCTGCTCAATTTTCTCTATCATGGTTAAGGCGACGATCACACGCTACACACGTTCCTTCCAATCACTGCGGTAAACAGCGGAAGTGAGTTAGAATGTTAAAACTTATTGCGGATAATTATTGATCATAGCACGTATTAACTCACACTTTTATCTATTCCTACATGCGCACAAATAGTTCTACATATGTTCATTATGCACCTATATCAATGCATATGATTATTTAAATGTGTAGATTTCTGGGAGTGGCTTCTCTACTTTGAACTATAGAGCATTATTTATGTACAGTTATCGTACGGAAGGTAGCTTTTTCATGCATTTAAATGCTTTACGAAACAAAACAAAAAACTCTTCCCTTCAAAGGCACAGAGGAAGCTATAAGATGATGCACAATGATTCAACCGTCTGTGCGCTGTCTAATACAAAGAACAGTAAGCTATTGAAGTCGATTATGCAATGTTCGTTCCCTTAACTAATT
>NC_068987.1:26590203-26594065 GCF_001194135.2 Octopus bimaculoides | reverse complement strand
TACATATATATATATTACTGAATGTACACAGTATGTTACGAGCTACTACAATTTTTTTGCGTTGGAATCATGGTCTAGGCATGTTTTTATAACATGCCTTGTGCCTCCAAGCAATCCCCAGGATCTGGACCTGTGCTATAAGGTCTATAATGTAAACATGTCTAGATACATTTCTGCAAGAGACTATTAGTAGCTCGTATCATTCTACTGCGTACATAGAATCATATTTACTTCTCAATGGATGGAGTACTTTTTTTGTTGATCTTACCTTAATGAAAGAGAAAATTATGTGTGAGTGTGTGTGTGTGTGTGTGTTTATGTGTGTGTGTGTGTTTGTGCGTGCGTTCGCATGCGCGTGTGTGTGTATACACATTTTGTGAGAAATTTTAAGGAACTACACAGAAACATGAAAGCTCAGTTAGTCTTTAACGGTGACCTATTTCATGAATTTCCGATGGACAACAGTGTCAAACAGTAAGATATTCCTGTCCTTACACTTTTCTTTATTTATCTTACAGCATTGCTTTTGTATGCTTTGCAACAGGGGAATCGGAATCAGATTTCGGACATCTGGTCGTATTTAATCTGACCTGATTTAACTGCAAAGCAAAAATTTCAAAACACTTGTTAAAAAATTATTTTACGCTGATGATGTTGATTTGTTGGAGCACTCAGAGTGGAATATGCAACATATAATGGCCAGATTTTCCACTGCATGTGTGCATTTTGGACTCATATTTAGTCTTGGGAAGACCAAAATAATGTTTACTCCTGCACCAGGACAAATATATTCTGAAACAAATATTTTTGTGAATGGAACAAGTCATTGAGCCCTTTGTTTACCTTGGGACCACACCATCAAGAGATGACGGTATTAATGCAGAAATATCCAATAGAATCGGAAAGGGAAGTGTAGCATTTGGAAAGCTCGAAAAGCGAGTATGCACGGATAGAGTTATTTTCATGCAGTCAAAAATTTGTGTCTATAAAACATGTGTATTGTCTGCACTTCTTTACTCCAGTGAGATATTAAAATGATGGAGAGATTTCGTCAAATGTGACTCACATATATCTCGTGAGTCACGTGGGAATATTTCATAACAGATACAGAAATGTTGCGGATGGCACACTGTAGGTCAATTGAACAGCATGTTATCTTGGCTCAAATGAGACAGGCTGGACATGTTATTAGAATGAAAGATGAGCGATTGCCAAAGCATTTTTTTTTCTTATGGTGAGCGTAACTCTGTTAAGCGACCACAACATAAGCCGAGAGAAAGTTATAAAGGCTGTGTGGAAGAAAACCTGAAGAAACTAGATATTAACAAAAGTAATTGGGAAATTTATGTTCTGGGTCGGAACGATGGGAGAGGTGCTGTTAGGACTGGTAGCAACGGTTGGGAGTAAAAGATGTTAAAGGAGCCTGTCACAAAGGAACAATTGGAACTGAAATCAACAGTGAACATTGGATATGTATTATGTGTGATCGCGTTCTGTTGGCAAAAGCAAGATACGTGAATTATATGAAGTCACATGAAAATCGAAATGCCCAGGTAGGTAGTAATCTTGAACACCAATCGCCTCTTACGGCTTGTGTCTTATGTCACGAAACTGGTAAGGCAATATCTGGACTTAAAAAGACAAATGTTAGTTCACAAAATATTCCTTCATAATTAGATTCCAAACAAGACACTTGAATCGTAGCTGTCAGTTGTGTTTTAATCCCTATCAGTCAACAGCTGGTATTAAATGTCATCTGAGGGCTCATCAACGGAGGGATTGTTCTGTGTGATGGGATGAGGTCTACGTGTTGATGGGATGGCTATCATCAGTCAAGATGAAGCAATCATCATGTATGCATACACTCACATAGAGTCGACTGCATTTATAAGTAGCAGATTCATTTATATACGCATCAAATTTCTTAGCTCCAGATACCAATTTAGATGATATACGTGTTTGATACTTTATCAGAATCTTGATTTGTAACTATATAACTCTGATATTTGTGAAACTTACTAATCTAGAACTAATCCTTCATTACATTTTATTTACCCTTCACAAAGGTCTAATTTTGTTGGTGATTCTTATAATTATTTCCCTTTGGTAATGAACTAAAAGCTCTTTTTGCACTATCTAAAACAGGATATGTGGCATAATACGCTGCCCGTTAAAATTGATTTATAGAAGTGACATGAAGTGATCATTTCTAAATAGCAAAGAACTGTTCAAGTTAACTTCGATGACACTACTTAGAGCAGTAAGGTGTTCGTATTTATAAATTTATAGATAGATGGATTGAATATTTAGGATTTAGTTATATACACAAAAATAACCTGGTCATAAGGTACGAAATGCTGACCTCTCAATTAGTTTTACTAAACTCTATTGACTGGATCACCTGTATTCTCCTTAAGTACAGTAAGCACGGAAGAGAAATCTTGACATTACGAAACATTAAAAAAGGCTAAAACTCTCTGGTTAAGATTCCGATTTCATGTGTTTTTTTATATTTCCATTTTTGCTACCTAATTTATTTATTCTGTGCAAATTTAATCTCAGAAGAAAACGAAATAGCTTCCTTCTGTCAACTATTCCTCGCTTCATGAAAGCATAAATAGAATCATTATTGATTGCATAATTCTTGCTCATATGTCAACATGTCATGTTATAATCCTAACCAATCGGATTTTGGATCTATCTATTAAATATTAGAAAACCAAAGGCCCAGCGCTGAGCCGAATAGACAGTTATTGTTTCATAAGATGAAAAGATATTATTACAGAAATCATTGGCTTTGACATGAAGTATCAATATTAAGTAGAGACGAAAAAAAACATTTTTATAGAATATATTTCCCCCAAGCATTTTGTAGAATACTCTTACATCATGAATGAAAAAATACCACAAGCCATAGCCTAAATTCAAGAACAGATAAATGTATCTATCTTTAATTATATCAGTGTATCTAAATACTTTTGGAGAGAATATTTACAATGCTTCAATTCCTTCTATGAAATTATTAAATAAAGTAATATTGTTTAGAATATCCGCTGAGGCCTGTGTCAATCTCAGATTTCCCTTAAAAGTTCTAATTATCTTCTCTTGATATAAACGGTTTTAATGATAAATTTTTCATGTTATTGCAATCTATCTTGAGTTACATGACATTACTAACTCCATTTGTCTCTCTTTGTTTTTAATTCTATTGTATTCTATCAGAAATGTCAAATGTTTTATTAATAGAATGAAAAATTGCGACTAACTTTTAATCACATTCGTACAAAAGTTTGATACCACCATACCAATTGTTTAATATAAGCCTCCGGAGATTGTTTACCACGAGAGGAGAAGAACATTGATGACTTTCTTAATACAATAATGTTGAAAAAAATACATCCCACTTGCAAAATATCTCTATTATCAATATCGTTGAACAACGTATATTTATGTAAAACCGTTCAAAATCTTCCGAGACCGAAACTTCTAATCAGAAAAGTGAAATTGGAATGTACATAGAGGATTTTATTCTTGAAACTGAGTAACGTAAGCTCTAAGTTTTGTTTTATCGCAATGAAATACAACGTAAATTTCTATATAAATCATATTTCGAAATATATTAACATATTTCATGTTTCAACAGTCTCTAGATTTATTGAAAAGATAAGACTGATAAGAGGATAGATTGTTAAAATAAAAATAGAAAATAGAATTTACTCTGAGGTTTACTCCTGTAAAGAAAAAAAAAACAGATTGCTCCGGGTGAACGTAGAATGGTTTTTTGAAACATACTACTTTTTTATTAACTGATACTAGGATGAAGATAAATCAATCATGGTATATATATATATATATATATATA
>NC_068987.1:26589514-26590193 GCF_001194135.2 Octopus bimaculoides | reverse complement strand
TATATATATATATATATATATATATATATTCTGGTCGGTTTTCAAAAGGGCATAGGGGATAAGGTACAGGAATATAGGCTCAGATCTAATGTGTTCAAATAATCTGTTACACTCTCTTGGCATTTCGAGAGAGAACGCTTTCAAATTTATTGTTTCAGTTGCATTTGTCTCTACTGAACTTTTCTTCTGATGATGAATTACTATGTTAACCTAGTAACATTAACAGAAAAGTAATTCTTTCTTATTCGATTACTTGAACATATACTGCAAATTTATTATTTGATGGCAGATTACTTTAATACACACAGCACTAAAGTAATATATAAGCTTATTTTGTTTATGCAGGGTGCGAGAGGTATTTGAGCACATATTTTGTAATTTAATAAAACAACTCTAATCTAGCGAAAACCAAATGTATATTGATAAAGAAAACTTTTGCATATGTTCTCAAAAATCTTTTTTATAATATTATTCTATGAATCCGTCTTAAGCTTCGATGGCTGCTTCAATGTTATACTAGAATCCTTAATATACCTACACTAAATGGTCCTTATCTAAATCAGACATCACCTGGACATATATACATACATACATACACACACACACACACACATACACACGCACACACACATACACACACACACACACACACACACACACGCACACACACACACACATA
>NC_068987.1:26585631-26589383 GCF_001194135.2 Octopus bimaculoides | reverse complement strand
TTTTATACCAAATTAGGCAAAAATACTGTATCTGTTAACAAACGTAGCAAAATACTCACAAGTGAGTTCTTGTATTTATATCGATTTAAATGAGAGCTCAAAACTGATCCATTGAAAATACTTTATTATAATAATGATAATGACCTATGATCATTGCTGACCTAGGATTATAATAGATAGAGTAGGAAATATTCTCTGGTATGCCACGGCGAAATAAACGTAAGATAAACAGATACTATCGTCGATATGGAGAAGCTTACTGAAATGAAGGACTAAAAAATTTAGCAAAAGAGGAGAGAATACAGAACGAGAATAACACTCGCTCTAGCATACATATGCACGCGAAGTTTACACAAATATTCACAAACATACGCATGCGCAACACGTACAAAAATAAGAAGTGAGGCGGAAAGCTAGTACCACTTGAAGAAAGGGTACACTCCTTTGACGCCACATTAGATGCAACAAGGAAGGTAAATTAGTCTTGAAAGCTAAGTAAGAGGGCAAGACATTGGACCAGGCCATATAGACAATGCAAATGAATGTGTGCATATGTATATGTATGTTTATATGTACGTATGTACGTCCGTGTGTTTGTTTGTGTATATATGTATGTGTATGTCTGTGTATGTGTGTCTGTGTGTATCTGTGTGTTCGTTCATTAAATTAATATGACAGTAAAATGGATTAAAATATATTAAAATTTACAAAAGGTTCAAAGAATAAAAAGAGAATTAGGTTACCACTTTACTGTTAACCACATTAATGTAACAATATTCTGGTTTATATTCCAATGTATTTATTTTCACACAGTTCCTTTTAATTTAATGTCATGCTCACAATTTGATTAGATAATTTCATTGCCTCCAAGTATATAAAATTGCTCTCAGTAACAATATGTACTTCACGCACATACATTTTACACACATACAATTTTTTAAAAAAAATTTCTTTAAGTTACATAAGACTTTGATCAGATAACACTTTTGTTTCAAGATATACTATATTGCTCTCAGTAAAATGTGTATGCGTAAAACGCTCACGCTTACATGTCATTGATATTGTACATTCCTTTAAATTATGTTATTTTTAGACATGTATTGTTATATTCGTCGGTTATTATTAAACGTTGGCAAATGTAAAGTATTTTTTTACATGATATTCAAACGTGTAAGATTTTTCTGTATCTATTTTATTTTAATCTACGCTAATGCTACCTTATAATTATTTCTATTGCAACTTATATTCTACTGTATTCGTTTATACACATTTTCTTTTAATTTCGTATATAGTTTCTTTATTTCCTTTTTAATTACACCAAAGTGCTCTTAGTAACAAATTGTAGTTTACATACATTGCTTCAGCAGAATCTTACAAAACACAGTTAATTCTTTTTAAACTAAAATAAGAATCAATATGTAAATTTAATATATTTTTGTCTTAGTTTCTTTTTATTTTAAAAACTGAAATTTTCTCGTTAATAACGTTCTGAATTATTGAGACTTTAGAAATTTTCTTTCCAATTTAATACCCTAAAACCATCACTCTTTAGATATGAACATTCTATATTGCAAGGACTTCGTGTAATATAGTGAACCCTAATGTTTTAATATAAAAGGCCAATTTCAAGAAAATAATTGTGGGAATCTGTGTTTTACAATCAGTGAAATAAGCACAATACACTCCAAGTTGGAATGTGTGAAGCATGTACGTAGAGTACGCTTCATATTATTGAAGAAAAGACAAGTAGAATTTTAATTTAATGGGACAGTTGAATGACGAGAATAAATAATACAAGTAGAAAAAAACATTTTATAAATACGCAGATTTAAATTATTTAGTTTAGTTACAGAAAGTTTCAAATTTCATGCAGGTGGACACCAGCAAGCTTTAATCCAAGCTTTGATTACATGATTTCATTTCTGAACATTTTAAAAGAGCATCGTGAATTATATATACCTTCTAATATGTACTTTCCAAAGTACACTCTCCAGGTAAATATTGCTTTAATTCTACCTGAACACCACGTGTTCACGATGAATAATGCAGTGTACGGGGAGAAACTCTGGAAAGCTGGGATCTTTTTTTATAAGTGCAATTAATCCTACATTTTTCCTAGCGCATTTTTCTTTTAATGCCACTGAGTCCACGGTTGGGGTGGGAGCGATGGGGTGCTTAGCACGCACCCCCAGTTACAATCTCAGTCCAGCCCAGTATGAGAATTTGTTTTATCCACTTTTGAAATAGTACATTGTCGCCACCTTTCCTTTTTCTCATAAGCAATATCTGAAGTCGCTAAAGATGCAATAAATTGAATTTCTTTTAATGTAGTTGGTGATTGGTCAAAGTGTTTGTTGTAGTTGTAATTGTTGTCGGAGAATTGGCTGCTGACCTGGTCATCAACTGTGGGTTGAATTAAGGAGTGGGTGATGCTGGGTCAGTTGTTGTTGTTTTTGTTGTTGCTGTGTTGCTCGTGATGGTGACGGCGGTGCTGGTGATTGTCCTTGTTGCTGTTGAAAAGTATGTGAAGAATTATTGTTGTAGTTAGAGATTTATGGTAGTAAACGCATCACTACACACGTATCTATATGAACAGAGACGGACATTAGAAAGTCATTTTATTTCTACTAGTCAGAGAGGATTATTATTCGCGAAAAAGGAAAGAAATTTTTTTTGATTTCCCAAAATATACATTCGGAAAGTATTTTTCAGGTGAGAACTTTCACTGAATAATTTTTCTTACTCTTTGAACAAAGTTTACACGGAAATTATTTTGTGTTTAACTAAAAAAGCATAACTTTGAAGAAATTAAAAAAAACAAATTGGTTGGACTGAAATCTCTTATGAGTTTAATTTTAAAATACATGCATTTTAAGAAATTGTTACTCTTACTACGATATTCTACCTTAGAATTCATTATTGAGAATATCACTGCCCAAAAATAATGAATCACTACCGAAAAAGAGAACTGAAGCAATCATTGCTGAATTTCCACTCTGATTCACCTAATAATGCTAAACAGAAGAGAATTGCAAACAAAGTTTCGCAACTCAAGGGAGGTTTAGCAAAGTCTTTGACACCCTCATTGGATGATCTGGGACAGATCGACTGCCAAACCAGAGCAGCCAGATCTAGCAAAGTTTGATCCAAAAATTTATGGAAATCAGAGACGTGACTTCTCGTCAAGCTGGTATACTGGTCGTTTATGTTTAGAGTATTTTCTTTCAAAGAAAGCCTTGCTTTGTTTTGCTTGTCAGCACTTTAATACTTCTGCTCAAGCTGATACTTGTTTTATTAAAAATGGATATTCTAATTGGCATCATGCAAAAGAAAAAAACAAAGGTTAAATAAGTACGCACACTCTGCATCCGGCATCCCATATCCAAGCTATGGTAACACGGAAGGAACGCTAGCAGCGTTTATCCACAATAACGTCCATGTCTTCAATCTTGCAAAATGATCAGTTGAGCAAAAACCGTTATTACGTCAGTTCCATTGTTGATATTGTTCATTTTCTTTTTGCAAACGAATTGCCTTTTCGAGGAAACAAAAATGAAGCTTTTCAGGATCTTTATTCGGAAGATGATACGCAGCCTTGTTGTCTTTTTATGAAATTATTCCGCTACAAATTAGAGAAAGACTCAAAGCTAATGGAATGTTATAGCACGATTCCAAAAAATGTGACCTACACCTCAGCAGCAGTAGAAAACGAAATCATCGAATTATTGAGAAGACACACTGTCAGCCTCGTG
>NC_068987.1:26581619-26585621 GCF_001194135.2 Octopus bimaculoides | reverse complement strand
GAGGAGGAGGAGGAGGAGGAATGCAATGGTTTTGATTGAAGCTTGTGATGATGTCGATGTTAAGTTAGCATGTCTTCTTTTCAGTTGTAATAAGCTACGTTTCTGTTAGTGGCAATAATAATGGCTGTTATTAGCAGTCGTGTTGGTAGCAGCTGTAGCAGCCTCTGTCCAGTTTAGGATCATCCTTTCCTTTCAGACATGTAGCGGTTAATCGGTTAATTCGGTGTAGTTAGTGTTGGAATCTGGACATATTGTACTTTCTCAACTGTATATGCTTTGTTGCTGCTGCTATTGTTGTTGTTGTTGTTGATAATGAAGATGATTAAACCTGATTGAACAAAACCATGATCAGACTAGACCTTCCAGCCATGATCGTCCCATCTACTTGAGAGTATATCTATCACAACTTTACCCAACGCCTTTTTCAATGCAGTTGGCTATGCTAAAGAGAGACTTGGCTCGTGTTTCTAGCAGATACGCTGATCACAGAGACGCATACACGTTCAGATCGAGGCATCATCATCATCCTCCTCCTCCTCCTCATCATCATCATCATCATCATCATCTCCAGTAGTAGTAGTAGTAGTAGTAGTAGTAGTAGTAGTAGTAGTAGTAGTAGTAGTAAATACGTATAAGACAAGGTTATCAGTTGCCATTAATGATTATACCCCCACTAAAATAATCTAGTGATTACCAGCTGAATCACGTAACAGCATTCTTTTAAAAAATGGCATCCAGTGCTTTATCTGCCACGGCATATTCGTAACTCACGGGCTGTAATACCAGTCATAATGTCAATAAAATTCAACACCGTCAATGATATTTTCTCAAGAACAACAGGGAAGATAACTCTGGAATATAAACTGATTAACAATTAAATGGAGATGGCTAGCTATATCTGCGCTAAATTTTAGTTGCAGGGGAAAATTTAGGTAGGTTTAGGTTGTATTAAACCCTCTCGAAGAAGCATATTTAAACACAATCTAACAGACCTTAGACCGAATACAGATATTGGCCTGAATTTTGATCAATGGTTAGATAATTTGAAACAATAAACTTGCAGAGTTTTCTCTTGGATGCCTTCTGCGTCGAGAACATACAAATCAGTATTGTAAAACATAAAGAAGATTAAACATTACACACCCCTCTGAAGGCGGTGAGCTGGCGGAATCGTTAGCATATCGGGCGGAATGCTTAGCGTCATATTGTACATCTTCACATTCTGATTTTTTCCTTTCATCCTTTCGAGGTCTATAAAATAAGTACCAGTTGAGTAATGGGGTTGATGTAATCGGCTTTCCCGAAGTTGCTGACCTTGTACCAAAATTTAAAACCAATATTAAACAACACTAGAAGGCGATGAGTAGGCAGAATCGCTACCACGCCGAAAACATTCTTGCAGCATTTCCTCCGACGTTACATTCTGATTTCCAATCCTGCCTGTGTTCACGTTGCTTTTCATTCTACGGGATTGTTAAAGCAAGTACCAGTTCAGCACTGCGCTCGATGTACTTTACTCACAGACACCCCCGAAATTGCTGGCATTGTGCTAAAACTAATGCTACATATATTATGAGAAGAAATATCACCAAAGTTAATAACCAATACTTGTCAAGAGTGGAATGGTTGAAGATTCTAGATCTTGAAATTCTGATGAAGCCATAGGCATGGCTTTGTGGTAAAGAAGCTCCCCAGGCAATCACATAGATTTGGATTCACTCGCACTTGGCCGAGTGATATTTACCTTAGCTTCGAGCCGACCAGTCCCTTATGAGTGAATTTGGTAAGGGTTACGAAACGATGGGAAATTGTCGCATATGTGCATGCGTGTATGTGTGTGTGTGTGTGTGTGTGTCTGTGTGTGTGTGTGTGTGTTTGTGTTTGTTGGTCTATTTGCGTCTTTAAACGAATCGGTTCGACAAAATGCACCGATAGAATGGGTACCAGACTATAAAGAATAAGTGCTAAGGTTCATTTGTTCGACTGAACACTTGAAAAAGATGCTCCAGTATAGCCGTAGTCCAGTGACTAAAACAATTATAAAACGAAAGAAAAAAGCTATGAATGACATCAGTTATTATTTTTCCATGATGTTAACGTCACACCTCGAAACGACTTCTTGATAATATATTGAATAGTGAGCTCAAAACAACAATAATTCATATTTTATCGCTAGTCTTGTTCTCAAATAGATTTTCATTTATCGATTGAATATCCTCACTACTGTGAAGAAATATATAAGATGGTAATTATTCTCCACTAGTTTCTTTAGCCGATATAATAACGTATTTTTCTGGTACAGAAAAATACAACCAAATGCTACAGCATAGTCAAGGTTCTTGAACAAGAAGAGCATAACTTTTCCATAGGGCCACATCCTTTCTAGTGATATTTCATGCTTTCACTTGTCTTTCGTTAATTTTTGGTATTGAAAAACAAACCTTGTTACGGCAGCCATTATCTTTTAAAAGAAAAATTAACGCGTATAAGATAATGCTTATTGACACTTTGTGTGTCACTGTTGTTGATGTGTTATCCCCAGGTCAACTCGCATTGTGCACGTAGGTTGTCAGCCGAACAAATTAGATGCAACCTAGAAATTTATTATTTCATATTTACAATAGTGAGCTGAAGGCCATGCTACAAAGTATGATTAGCAGTGGTTAATCGAATGCAGTGCAATCATTCAGCATTCATACACTGGACTTTCCATTTTACTTTCGTGTGCATGTCTGTGTGTGTGTGTGTGTGTGTGTGTGTGTGTGCGTACTGAGTGTGTGTGCGTACTGAGTGTGTGTGCATTACAGAAACTACTTAGGAAGACAGCAGCGTTTCACCAAGCTTATCCGGTGTGAAACGTCGAAGGAAATTTATCTATGTTCGGGTGTTTTGATAAACTAATATCACATGTTACAACAAATGATAGGTGCATACACGGTTGTATGTTTACGATATATTTTTTTAATTTTATTTTAATAGATAATGGCTGCCATTACAGGGTTTGTTTTTCAATACCAGAATTGCTGCCATAACAGGGTTTGTTTTTCAATACCTCATATATGAAAATGGCTAAAGCACCCTCGTTTGACTGGAAATTCAATTTTCGGGGTACAGACAGGGAAGTTTATGAATTTTTAATATAGATATGAACTTCTATCGAAAATTTAATTCTCAGAGAGCTGGAAATTTAACAACAAACTCACAGTCATACCAAATAACTACTAATAATTCATACTTTGATGGTTCTTTATGAATACGATAGCCATTACTCATTACCATTTTCAGAGACCACAAAACTGGTGATAATGATAGAACGTTATCTTGATATCAAAGAAATGAGGTGAATGCTTCTATAGGAAAGGACTGCTGTAAACACACCTAATAATCAGACTGAAGTGTTAAACAAAAAACTATCGAATCTGCACTTCTGATCTCACTTAGGATCTTTTATACAGTTTCACACACATACATTTTCTCTAGACTAGGGTGGATGACATTTTTCAAAGTAACATTAGTTTGACTCGAATACAAAATTCCGTAGTCACGAGGCATATCTCGTAAACATACAACCGTGTATGCAACTATCATTCATTGTAACATGTAATATTAGTTTAACAAAACACCCAAACATTATTCAAGACATCCTCTAGAACGTAGCTCAGAGCTTTTAAGTGACCCTCCTAATTACTCATATTGAAATCTAGCGACAGACCATTGGTATGTTTTCTATATAATCGTTCGCAACTTTTCAATTATCACCCTATTATCCTCAAAACTTCTAATTCTGGAGTAATAGAAGATATCAATTAAAAATGCCCGAGCATCTGGTTTCATACTTCTGTATTCACAAATATTGCTTTCAATAACCAAATCACCCCGTGACCTTTTATTATTATTATTATTATTATTATTATTATTATTATTATTATTATTATTATTATTATTATTATTATTATTATTATTATTATTATTATTATTATTATTATTATTATTATTATTATT
>NC_068987.1:26578691-26580694 GCF_001194135.2 Octopus bimaculoides | reverse complement strand
TATATATATATATATATATATATATGTATGTATATACACACACACACACACACACACATCAGTAAATTCCTTTGGAGATTCTTTCACTACCACTTTGACAAATTACTCCAAGGATTACGTTTGTTTTGCTTTGTTTTGGCTTGGTTTTGGCTTTCTTCTCTGAGAAACACAAATGGGGTTAAATCATGTACTGTAGAAAATATTGAAGAAATAGTACTAGTCATCACCATAATAATATTTAAAAGTTTATTTTGTTAAATGTACATTTATCCACTTAATTATTTTATATTCTTTATAATTGTGGGTGGTTGTTCAGACTGAAATTATAGCAAGATCAGTCAGTCACGTTCAACGATAATTTCCATTTTCAACAAACTGCATTTCCTGAAATAGGCATCATCGTTTATATTATTTCTCATTTTCTATATTCCGAATCTCAGCCATCTTTCCTCCGCATTGATAAATATATAATTTAAATTAATGTCAAAATGAAAAACTAATAAGAGTTCTAGCACAAAAAGAAATGTTCCTCATAGCTGAGACAGTTAAGATTGTGAAGGGGAAGAGATAGGATTCTCATTACAGTAAGAAGACAACTCGTTAATTTACTTAATTTTTGCCATAGTTTGATCAAATGAAACAGCTGAAGTGTTTGTTTTTAGTCCTAAAAACACAATAAAATGTGAGATTTTAACACAATAAAATAACTAAAGCACCCATGCTGCTTCTTTGACCACATAGAACTAGTTTCGAAGCAATTTCTAGTTTTGTCATGTCAATAGGCATATCCAAATTTAAAACAACATTTACATAACTCGTAATAGATTTTAGGGTTGATCCATACTAGAAAGGGAGAGAAAAGACACTCATGAATAAATTTTCTTCATGAGAAGAGGAGGATAAACATTTGAATTTCAATATATGAAATGCGTTTCATAGAATGCTATGCATTTCCTTCTTTTTTTCTTCTTTTCTTTTCCTGTTACAGAATATCATTATATTCAGTTGTTAGGTTTCCTTTTCTCGTCTTCAAAGAATACCTGCTTCTTAATGAAAAGAAATTCCAATGAATGTGCTGCAACTAATCCCAATGAAGTTTCACAAATCCTGTTTTGTGTAGATATCAACATCAGAAAAATCCAGTGACTATTTTTTCATTGAAAACGTGATATCGCTGTTATTAGCAATCGATGTAAGCAAGCAAATATCGTTCGTGAGGAAACAATTTACCCCAAGTTTTTTTTTTGTTTTTGTTTTTGTCTTTTTTTGTCTTCTTTATATCATCAAAAATGAGTTGCCAGTTTACTTGGCTACCTTTCCAAATACTGTTTCATTCGATTTAAGAAAAACAAAAATTGAAACTTTCGATATTGTTTCTCTCTTGTCTGACGCCATCATATGCGAAATGATCGGTAAACTCGAATGGCTAGTGATAAAGGAGATATTCTATGATCCCGTGTTATATACATCGATGAATCCGAATCGATACTAGTTCTTTCTTCAGTTGTTTCAACAAGCACACTAATTCTCTTGTCTCTACATTTTTTTTATCTGATTCACCGTTGAGTCTTACGCAGAGATAAAAGCAAATGTACTTGCAAACCATTACTTGATCGGGAGATTGATTAAGCTACTATTTTCTTGGGTTTTTTCTGGGGTTTTTTTTTTTTCAGATTGAAGCAAAAACAAACTATTGAAGAATTCGAAGTATATCGCTATAGATAATAAGAAAAAAAACTGAAAACGTATGTTCCATGGTCTATTATCCATTGAATCTACAGCTTTTACTGCCTCAAGTTTATGTTTTGGACCCAGCATTAAGCTTATATGTTTTATAGTCACCTCTTTCTTTCTATGTATGTATGTATGTATGTATGTATGTATGTATGTATGTATGTATGTATGCATGTATGTATGTATGTATGTATGTATATGTGTGTGTGCATGTGTATGTGTTTGTGAATCCGTGCACGTTTGTGTGTATAGATATATATATATATTTA
>NC_068987.1:26577792-26578452 GCF_001194135.2 Octopus bimaculoides | reverse complement strand
TATATAACCGTATAACATAACAGGATAAAATATGATACAATATAGTACAGTGTATTATCTTATATTTACTCAATATATATTTACGTCAGAATATTTCTGGTCTATGCAACTATAATATTCTATATTTTGGCAATTCACAATACTTCATCATAAATAGATGTATAACCAAGGATCTTTCTGTTATTTGTTTTAGAATATCGCTGAAATAATGGTTAAACTTTGAATCGTTGTAACAGGCATTAGCGTAGCAATTACTACAGAAATATAGCACACGACATGGAACTGTTTATAGAGATAATTCTCACAATATCAAAAGCAATAGGAAAGATAAAGATGACAAACAGCAGCCCCTCACAGATTATTATACAAGATATAGCTTAGCGATAAAACATTAATTGTCAACGATTTAACAGGTGAAATGTCGCTAGCTAACTTGATTTAACAATCATAAGCAAGGATGGTATATCTGATATTATCTCTGGAGTTACATCTTATATAACCAGGTGAAGATACCGAAGTCTATATATATATATATATAGATATATATATATATATATATATATATATTCTCTAAGAACGTAATCTCAAATGATACTGTTATGATTTCAGATACAACTGGCTGCAATCTGCAGTAAAGAAATAGATTTTAAATATTTAGCT
>NC_068987.1:26572029-26577530 GCF_001194135.2 Octopus bimaculoides | reverse complement strand
GTAATGTTAACTCATTTTATATTGTAATGTTAACTCATTTTATATTGTAATGTTAACTCATTTTATATTGTAATGTTAACTCATTTTATATTGTGACTGCGGTAAGAAGTTTGCTTCCCATCCACACAGTTTCGGGTTCAGTCGCACAGAAAATGTCTTCTACTATAGTATCGGGCCGATCAAAGCTTTGAGAGTATATTCGGTAGGCGGAAACTGAGAGAAGCCGGTCGTATGTATGTATGTATGTATGTATGTATGTATGTATGTATGTGTATGTGATTTTGTGTCTATGTTTGTTATCCACCACCGCTTGTAACTGGTGCTAGTGTGTTTATGTCTCTGTAAGCTAGCGCTTCAGCAAAAAGAGACCGATTGAACAAGTACTAGGATTTAAAAGATTAATCCTGGGGTCGATTTTGTTCGATTAAAACCTTTCAAGACGGTGCCTCAACATGGCCACAGTCAATGACTGAAACAAGTAAGAGATGAAAGATAAAATGATTGGATAATCTGTATGTTTTTCAAGCAAGAGATGAGTTAGGAGATCGTTATTTTTTCTCTCCTCTGCAATATAAAGAAAAAGCTATATATTCCTTTTCTATATCTACTACTAGTAATTTTATTGTCACTATAATTTCAGTTTTATACACATATCAGTTTTGGAAATCCTTTCTCGGTCACCAACGAAGTAATTTATTAATTTTCTAAAATATTATCATAAATATATTTCATTTTTATATAATGTATTTAATTCTCTGCATCACTCCACGGCGATGATGTACGAAGTATAAGCTAACCCCATCGATCATGTTCTACACGTAGCGTTGCATTGCAAGTAATTTGATGATGATACGGAACACTATTTATTTCCATACAACTGAATGTATATAAAAGGAACCAAAATGTAATCTATGCAAATGCGTATTCTTTGTACATAAGTCGATTTTAACTGCCTTGCCCACTGGAAATATCCAAAAATACTTCAAAGTAATCCAGAGAATGTGCGCATATAATAGCGTTACCTAATATCTACTATTTTTATCACTTAATTTACCTTAGCGAAAAAGTTATCTAAAAAAAGCTATTATAAAGAACATCCCACCAAGGACCATTAAGCAGCGAAATAGGAAGAGTTCATCAGGCAACAAAACAGGAAAAAGACATGGTATAATACTTCATGTAGTGAAAATGTATCAATTCAATATAGAGGAAAGTTTTCTGTCCTTCTTATGTACGCACTTCACGATTTACCAGAAGTTCCAAAAATGTACAGTAGTAATTTTGCCTTGGTAAATCTCAGTCTCTCAAACACTTTTCTCTCCCATTTACTAATCAGTAGAGCATACAGTGCAAGACTTGAATATTCCTATCTCACTATCCTAGTAATCATATTTAGTTCACCTGCCTTCCGAAATTCCGGTTGTACTAATGAGAAACTCCATTTTGATATAAGATATTCTACTATTTTTACTGAGAGACCAGCCACATTTAAATATTTTGGAAAATATCTTATTCCTTGTGTAATAATGATGTAAATGATACTAACGAATGATGGTAGTCACCTCATTTAAAGTTTGCGATTTACGCTCCGTATCAATAAACTGGATCGGTTCCTACATTCAAAGACTTTCACGCTCAAATGTTTATCCACTTAATCTGCATACCTACGACTCTGCAGTGCGTGACCAGAATGAGAAATTGTGTGTCCGCCCAAACATCTATCTATAAACACATCAATGATATCCAATAGGGCGATTATATGAACATTTCAAGTTGTAACATGACTACTGCTCCAAAATTTGACATTTAACTTTTGAACTGGCTACTCCGTCTTTATTACCCCTACACCGATTTATCTTGACTTGATGGCTGTACAGTAACATTTAAGTTACCTCTGTATCAATTAATCAGATTTAATAATGCCAGTTTGAATTAGATTTCAATTAGTACTATTTAACATCATAATATCTAAATTATCCTCCCGTAAATCACGATAGCATTTATGTTATCCTCGTTGCAATTATTTATTTTTAATGACCACCGTTTTAATTTCAATTAATATTTTACCTGATAATAATTAATTTATCCTCCCTTAAATATTCCGATTTGATAATTTCAATATCCAGGGGAAAATTCTTCCTTTGAAATATTATTAGCATGCCCTTTTAATATTTTCAATTCTAAACACCAGTTGCATCTCTTTGTACTATTTTATTTGAAATCATTAATTATTTCACTTACTCAGTATTAAAGCTGATCCACAGCAACACGTAGTCTGAATTAACATATCAGACAGCAGAGTCGTTAGTGTTATTTCCTCAAAATTCTATCCTCTAAGGAGTTCGGTGTCGAAGCACTGAACAGCGGTGGAGTAGGTTATGGCCGACTTTAATGATAATCACTATACGCTACTAGAAATGTAAATTGCTTTTCCTTCCTTACCTTTAGCTATTCTGTATATATATATATATATATAGACAGATAGATAGATACATAAATACATGCATACATACATACATACATACATACATACATACATAGAAAGATAGATATATTTATATACTTACCTACGTACATATACATAGATACGCACACGTGCATGCACACATAGATATGTCTGTCTGTATTTATATGTGTGTGTGTGTGTGTTTATACGCGTGCATACATACATGGATTAATAAATAGACACATGAAATATATTCTATATGCCATAATATAATATAAGTTACGGGCAGCAGTTAAAATACCAGACCTACGTATTTTTACTTCTTTCCTAAACTTATTAACATAATCTCCATGGATTCCCTGGGATTCAACGAAATGAACAGATTTTAAGCGTATTTTCCTTTTGAAATTCGGGAAAGTCTAATATTTTCTCTAAGTAGAACACATCTTAACTAAGCTTTTCCATACTTAGCTACAATACTATCGCAGAGAACGGGCAGACATGTAGAAGAAAACAGCTTGTTCACAAAAGAGCAGAAGGGATACTGCAAAGGATCATATGGTTGTAAAGATCAGTTATTGATCAACAAAGGTATAACAAAGCTGAAGACTGGCGAAATGAAAGACTGGTCTAAGCATGGCTTGCATCGATTACCGGAAGTCTTTTGACAGTATACCCCACTCATGGATTCTGGAAACTCTAGCCATGAGGTACCAACAATAACGTTATGTATAAAACATGTTACGAATAATTGGCGAACAGTACTGCAGCTAGAGACAAGAGGGAGTTACAAAACTAAAGCCATTCTCATAGAAGAGGAACATTTTGAGGACACTCGCTCTCTCTACTTCTCTTCTGTCTGACACTGATTTACCATGCCTTTAACCGACATGCTAAACAGAACTGAATATGGATACAATTGTTATGGTAAAGCCATAGTAAAACATGGTAAAAATATCAATTTCTATAGTTCCCCAGTGCAAGGAATATCCCCAGGACTGATATTGAACCATATTGAGATAGTTCAAGGTCTTTGAAGTGACATAATGAAATAGCTACCTTAATGACAGTAATTATGCTAAATGTTCAGAACATTAGTCTATCTGAAAATTTCCATATATTGAGGATCAAACTGCCAGTTAGCTAACCCTATCGCTAACTTTCTTCTTCTAATTGAGACTCATCTCAGCGAGTTTATGTCTGCAAGTTTCACTCAAAAAGTTTCAATTCCTTCATCCAGGCTGAAGTTGATAATGAACAACATTCACTTTCGCTTTCGCTTAGGTGAAAGATTTTATCAACTTTGTGGGGATCGCACAGGTCAAAAAAAAGAAGTGCTGTTTTCATCCATATGTTCCTTATTGCAGATGAAAAAATCCCCTTTTCCAAAAGCTACTGCGAATGTGTATCTATAAACAACAAAGCCTATGATCTGTCTATAATTGGGATCTACTGATGTCTTCAAGCATTTTAACTC
The DNA here is from genome assembly GCF_001194135.2 of Octopus bimaculoides. Classification (NCBI taxonomy): domain Eukaryota; kingdom Metazoa; phylum Mollusca; class Cephalopoda; order Octopoda; family Octopodidae; genus Octopus; species Octopus bimaculoides. The sequence goes on along the minus strand of NC_068987.1, from coordinate 26,573,607 downwards.
TGTTTCCGAACATATATATACTTAGACCATGTTACTGCTACTGTCCCATGGTTTTACGGTTTCAATTTTGCCTTCTTAATTTTTAAAAATTCCTATGGTACATTATTCTATCCAAATTTATTAATATCGCCGTGAAGCCATCGGATGGAGACAGTTGTAAATATATTATTATAGTATAACTGTCTCCTGCTTTATTTATACAGGAACTTTCGCTTCACACCAGTTTTTTGTTTTTTTTTTATTCAAATGTGTTTCAACTGTTTCCATCATGTAGCTTTTGAGAAAGTATGTTTAGCATTACGTTATTGTAAAATAAGGCAGCGAGCTGGCAGAAACTTTAGCTCGCCGGGCTTTACGTTCAGAGTTCAAATTCCACCGAGGTCGACTTTGCCTTTCATACTTTCGGGGTCGATAAATTAAGTACCAGTTGTGTTCTGGGGTCGATCTAATCGACTAGTCCCTTCCCTAAAAATTTCGGGCCTTGTGCCTAGAGTGGAAAAGATTATAAATTGTAAATATCATCCTTTTTTAGCAGTATCATTTAAGAGGGATAAAGCGATTAGTTACATAAGTTGATGTCATCTTAACTCATTTTCCTAACTCTTATATATGTGTAAAATAAAACTTCCTTCTTTCACGCTCTGTCTACATTAGAAACTGTATTAAGACCCATCGTAATTTCACAGAAAATGGTTACTTATTTTTTAAGTTTTAAAATATCTCTATTCCACATGAAGAATTTCTGCTCTTCTTTTACTGATAAAGCTTAGTGATTTAGTAATTAATCAACTAGGATTGAGCGATAACTATGTTTACAAATTTATTTTTTCAGATAAGATAGACTAATATTGTAAAAGAATTTTCTCAATTATTACTGTTGTCAGTAGTAACCGACGACATTTGGGTGTAATTAACCTGGTTATTTGTATTTAAGGCACTATAATGTTCAATATATCACTCCTTATTTAAAACAAAAGGGCGTGGTTTAAAAACGATTTTAAAGCTATTTGTAGCAAGTTGTGCGTATGGTGGGACTGGGAAGGGATTATCCATTACGAATTGATTGAACGGAACCAAACGGTCAACGCGGAACTCTACGTTCAACAGATGGAACGACTCAATACGGCTATTCTAGAGAAAAGACCTAATCGTCAGCATGGAGTTCTTCTGCTACACGACAACGCATGTCCTCATATCGCTAATATCACCAAGGAAGTCATTCAAACGCATGACTGGGAAGTGCTGCCACAACCACCGTACTCTCCTGATTTGGCACCAACGGATTTCCGCCTCTTTCAATCTCTTTCAAAGGCTATGCGCGGAGTTTCGTTCAATACTGATGCAGAATTGAGAGCTTGGTTAGATCAATTTTTCGAGTCCGAAATCGGGTGATTTCTACCGACAAGGTTTTGTGGGAAGAAGTTATAAACAACAAGGATGAATACATTATTGATTAATTAGTTGTTATTTCTTATTAAAGATTTAAAAAAAATTAAATTTTAAAAAACCGTAGGAACATAGTTGCCAACCTAATATATATATAGGTGCAGGAGTGGTTGTGTGGTAAGTAGCTTGCTT
>NC_068987.1:26569632-26570744 GCF_001194135.2 Octopus bimaculoides | reverse complement strand
TATATATACATATATATATATATATGTGTATGTATGTATGTATGTATGTATGCATATATGCATAGTTATCATGCATGCACATACAAACGCGGGCATGTGTATGCGTTTGTGTGTCTGCCTGTCTATAAGTTTGTGTGCGTGTGTGCGCGTGTGTGTGTTTGAGTGTGTGTATGACAGAAGATGAGCAGGCGCACACGTATAATACAAATGTATGTATACTTACAAACATACTTACAAACGTAAATATATATATCTATCTATATATATATATATATATATATATATATATATGTCTTCTGAATTATCTAGTTATCTTTCTTATCATAAAAGACCCAGTGGTAAAATACAGCGAGTTTCTTATACAATAATTGAAACAGAGATGCCATCTAGAGATGTCCCAATATATTACCAGCATTGATATAATGTCTATTCCACTATCTTGTTTATCTTCTCTTCAGTTTACTATAACTGCTGCCGCTGTTGCTGCAGCTATCACCAAGCCAGACACTACATCTCTTAATATTGTTACTGCCTGATAGTGTTAGAAATGATGCTGTGTTGCATTGCAGATTATGCAAGTAGTGATAGTATTATAGAGTTGTATTGTAGGTGCCTTTTAATGCAACTGTTGCTGCAATTAAGCGGATGGAAGACAATTCACCCATGACCATCCTGTCTATATTTTTGAGTTGGATATTTCGAACCGAATTTTGTAATTTATTCAGTTTTCAAGGCGAGTGAAACAGACTGGTATTTCTAGCAGGTCAAGCTACTAGATCTATTTTTGTCAGGAGTAGTTAATAGTGGTGGATGTGACAGTAATTGTAATTTTCATGGTATTGGTCTTGGGTGTGATGGTGATCGTAGTGGTGGTAGTGTGGGGCTGTTTCTGATGGTAGGGAAAAGAGGTGAGTGGATGAAAGTCTTTTTTGTGGCAATCATGTTGGAAGTAGTCCTTGATGTTGTGATAGATACTGCTTTTATTGGCTTATTAATATTGGTAGTGGCGATAGTGGTTTCGATTTGGTGGGGGGATGGTGGAGACGGTGGTGGTGGTGCTGGTGGTGGTGGTGCTGGTGGTGGTGCTGGTGCTGGTGATCGTGGTGCTAGTG
>NC_068987.1:26567674-26569429 GCF_001194135.2 Octopus bimaculoides | reverse complement strand
GGTTGGTTTTGGTGACGGTTTATTTGTTGGTGATGTAGGTTTTGGCGTTGATAACAGAGGGTTACTTTCTTGACAGTGGTTTTGTTGGTGAGAGTGACGGTAGGGTGGAGGCGATCTTTACATAGATGGTGCTTTTCGTGGTGGCGAGCGGTGATTATCGGCTTTTGGTGGTCGCCGTCCTCTTTGTGTCGGTAGCATTATGGATGGTTCTGACGCTAATGGCGTATACTACGGCAAGGATCACTGTTGATACAGAGATTGATAAACTCTGTTGTTTTCCATAGTAATGATGATCATGATGACGACGACGACGACGTTGATGGCGGAGGTAGAGCGGGAAGTGGAAAAGGAGAAGTTGGTGCTATATATGGTGGATATACATTGCAATCTTGGCCCAAGTGCCAGCTCCTGTTTGTATCAGTCATACTATACATAGAGTTGCATTATCCACAGGATCTCGCCTTATGTAAGGAGGGTTATATTTCAAGCGAAGACTAGTTTCTGTTTCTAGCACATTCAGCAATTAATTCGAAAGTTCTCTCTTTGAGTCATGGTAATGATGATAGCGGAGAAAATTATGATGATGCCTGTGGAAGTTCTAGCCGTTTATTATGTTGCTATCTATAAGGTTAAATTTAACTGAATTACGTAGCATTGCATTCTTTATTGGCAGTAGAGAGAGACAGAGACGGGCTTGTATAGCCAAATTTGCGACGGGCTTGTATAGCCAAATTTGCGACAGGCTTCTATAGCAAAATTTGAGAAGCCGGGGTGACCTTTTTCTCACGAAATAAAGGAACTGAAGAAAAATGTATAACGGAATGTGCGGAAGTTATTCAAAACGTTACGTCGTGCACCAGACTTCAATCAAGCTTGTAGACAAACAGCAGCATAAAGCTAGTAGTAAGTTATATCTAAGACACGCCTCAAGTGGAGCATTTTAGGACACGCCTCTAGTGGAGTATTTTTGAGAGATCTTTGAGATCATTAACTAGTTAAAAAGTGTAGAGTCTGACTAACTGAAAGAAAATATATTCATATTAGATCGAAGAACTACACGAACCTCCTAAACTCGGGATCATAATTTTTTCAAGATGTATGCATGTCCACAAGTTTCCTTTATCGAACTGGAGTAGACACACAGTTTAAGTTACATTAGCCTTGCCCCTATTCGGCTACACCCAACAGGTATAGTTTTCTTTTAGATGTACACATTCAACATCAGTGATATTTGGGCTAGAGCGAAATAACATTTATCTCATTTTCCCTTGACATTTTCTTCTCGTATATTTCTTGTATTATCTTATCTTGTTTCCTCGCATTTTCTCTTGGAATACCGATGCTGTCTGAGGCTGAACGATTGGAGAATCACGCACGATATGTTATACAGTCTCCAATTACTGCACTTACCCCGCATGTAAATCATGTATTCATGATATGATACTTGTCTCTTGCTAGATCGAGTATGTGTTTGTTGATCCAACAAACAAGCGGAGAGATATAGGCATACATATACACAGATTTGTGTGTGTGTACGTATGTGTGTATGTATGTATGTATGTATGTATGTACTTTCTTTTCTCTCCCTTTTTTCCTTTTAGGGGAAATTTTGACCTCCTGCAGCCTTGGTAGCAAGATCCTTAAGTATCTTCCTTTGGACATCAGCAACTACCTATAACCCACAAGAGTGAAAAAGAGAGACAGTGACAGACAGAAAAAAAGGAAAATTTCCCTTGCATTTGAAAACTATGGAAA
>NC_068987.1:26556861-26564895 GCF_001194135.2 Octopus bimaculoides | reverse complement strand
TATATATATATATATATATATATATATATATATATATTTATATATGTATGTATTTATACATAGAAAGAGAGCCGAGAGACAGACAGCTTTAACATACCTATATATATATATAGATGCCTAGATATATGTATATAGATATAGATGTATATACATATAAACATGTGTGTGCATGTGTGTATGTTTGCGCGCGCGCATATGTCTGTGTTCATAGAAACAAATGTGTTCAGATTTCATTCCAAGTATGAATATGATCTTTTCTACTCTAGGCACAAGGCTGAAATTTTTTGTAGGGGGAATTTTTTGGGAAGAATGAAAGGCAAAGTCTACCTCGGCGGAATTTGAAATGGACTGAAATACAGTACTGTTCTCTATACATATTGAATAGAAATTTCGCTCATTCTGTATACGGGAACTGTTTTGCTAGGTGCCGGAACTGAGATCCTTTAAGAGAATCCAGATAGTTTGGCTATTTTGAATATTTACATACACACACACACACACGCACACACACACACACACACACACACACACACACACACATTAGCCTCACACATATACACACGTCCATCCACGCGCATATACACACAAATTCACCACATCAGCCCAGGTTTACTTGTACACTCAAATTTACTTGTACAGACGCACACCCAGGCCAATGCGTTTACATATACACACATGATAACCGCACACATACGTGCACACGTCCATAGGCGCTCACACATACATACCAGTACAAGTAACGCATATCACTCCACATAACGTATGCACTGGGTCACTGAAACACATACACACACGCGTCACATATTTTTCAGCTCGCCTACACAGAGATAATCACGCATTTGCCCTTATTCATAAATACACACCATTCTGACATGCACACACGCGCTTGAGCCTATTCGTTCGGCCAGGTCACCGTTATTAAATCTCTTTCATCCATCCTTTTTCTTCCGGCCTTTTCATCATTAAACCCTAAAACATTTTTTCGTCCCTCCATTTCTTTTCATTCTCTCTCCTTCTTTTCGTCTTAATCCATTCTGTGGCAGAGCGTAGGGTTGAGATGTAAAAACCTCTTCCATTTTTCTCAAACGTTAAACTAATATACCTGCTTCTTGTTCCGTCACCTGTCTTCGTCTATTGTTTTCTGTAAATTTGAACTCTGTGTGTGTTTGTGTGTGTCTGTGTGTATTGATTCTCATTTCTCACTTAACTACCTCATATTTTTCTTATTCAATAACTGTATTCACTTAAATGATACTTGCGTTCGGCTCTATATTGAGGAAATCCATTTCAGATTGAAATACGTATATACGTCTATATAATTTCATAAGTACGAAGTGAATGAATAAAATGCAATTCTGCTGCTTCATTATTTATAACCTTCAAGGAGTTATGTAATAGAATGACTCCCCTCTTGCGATGAAGTAGAATAGATGAGACAGTCAAATTGTCCCTTTTAGGTAAAAGATCCCCAGTTATCTACTCATCATAATTTTCTAGAACACTAGAACATAACACAATCAATAAATATATCATTCGACTAATATAATATAGACATAGACAGACAGACAGACAGACAAATAGATTGATAGATAGATAGATAGATGGATAGATAGATAGATAGATAGATAGATAGATAGATAGATAGATAGATAGATAGGTAGGTAGGTAGGTAGGTAGGTAGATAGATAGATAGATAGATAGATAGATAGATAGATAGATAGATAGATAGATAGATAGATAGATAGATAGATATAGATAGATGTAGACATTCGATTTTAGCATGAACCTAGAAATATAAAACGAATTTTCATAATTACTGTATAGTAAAAATATAATCCGTCGTGTTTTTTTTTTTAAGTCTGTAATTCTGTATATCAGTTTCATATCATTGTTCCACAGCTAATTAGAAAGATCACTCTCTACTTAATCTCTGATCACAGAATATATTACATAACTTCTGTGTTCATTCTGATATATTTTGTGAAGCTAAAGACCATCACGTAACCACTTAATCTATCAGCTGCTTTATTTATTGTAGGAATTATTATTGATATGTAATTGATTGTTGAAACAAAATTTTGGGATGTATTATAAAACATCCAAGTAATGCAAATTACGTCCAAATCTACAAGTCGATAAATATTATTGACACACATGTATATGATAACTGGTTTAATTGGAAACGAGTCAGTGAAACTTTCCTTATAAATATCGATTAATTAAATTCAAGTCAAAGAAAATTTATCTCACACTAAAGTAATTCGTTAAATAATCCAGAAAATGAATAAGGAAAAGCTGAACATTTTTCTATAATATATGAAATAAAAAGAAGTACTACGTAATGAGTTAATCTACATCTAATGCCTCATTAAAATTTTAATATTATTTTCGATTTCTACTTTTTCTTTTGATTTTTACAAATCGGCTCTTAACAAGATTTCAGAATTTGGTTACTTTTATATTGTAAACTATCGTTTAAATTATTACCTTACGAGACTACTAATACATATAATCTTTCTAAATTTGATTATATTTATAAATTATCAGTTTATTGATAGATACGTCTCTGCATGTAACAGTACCGAATCATAGATTACTCTATTGATCTTGTAGATGAAAGAACTAGAGGATATTTAATGAAGAATAAATTGGATTCTTGTTACACTCGTCGGCTCCATAGGGGCATAATCAGCTTTGAATAGTATAGAAACACATATTAATGATTCATTGCGTAGGTGATTATCATAATTCCTTGTATGATATGAGATTCAAAATTGAAATTTAGGACAGTGCCCTTCATTGGAAAAGATATATCTAAAATGTTATAGTTTACTTCATCTTAAAGCGCCGTTACAACCATCCTGCGAACGAATTCAATGCATTCAGGATGTACATCCACTACAATTCCGATGCTTAACCCCTTTAAATTCACTTTATTTTCAGATGATACGTTGCTAAATCGATTATGAAAATATTGTCTGTTCACATTATCTTTGTTTCTAAATATTCTCACCATGCAGAATATGGACCAAATGAGGAGGATAATAAGATGATAATATACATATTTCACCTTACGCTATTGAATATTTATGAAAAAGAAGAGTCTTTCAATGAAATATTCAAACTAAGCAAGGAAAGCGACTAAGGAATATATAAATTATTGACAAAGGTGTTGAGGGTCCATGCATTTCACTATCTTTTCGATAAATATGCAACGTCCACATGCCATTTGAAAATATAGAATGCTATTGTTTTATCCCCAAGTCACACGTAGAGAATATATATGGGATGGAATATATTCTAATGATGACAATTTCATTCATTAATATATCAATGACTGCATGTGAATGTTTTCTTTTTGTTTGTTTTTTGTCAGATGGTAGTCCTTCGTTTTATATCGCAACGAGTAACAGCATAGAGCGGTTTCTCAAAAGAACCACTCATCTCAGTTCTGAACTTTAACTAGATTTGAATTTTCAGCTTTGTGGTTTACATTTAAGACTATTGTAGGTGATGGGATAAAAACTATTTTACGTAAAAGATACTGATCAGTTTATACTATCGAAATAGGACGTTTAATTAAACATGATTATAATGAATGGTGTAATGGTAATGGTTCTATCATGGTTAGATGTGACTTACTACAATAGATGAAACTTACTACGGTAAAATTAATGTTTTAACGGTTCTGTAATCAAGAGGCAAGGCAGAGTCCATGATCCATTACAAACCCTTGGAAACTGGTGGAAGGATGGGTGGGAGGAAGATTATTCTCCTACCAGAAGCTTAGTTCGAATACCTACAACACAGTGGGGTCTGCTAAACCCAAGTGACAAGGTGAGGGATTAAGACTACCACCCAATGAGGCTGGACAAACGCCGTACGGTTTCTGATCCGATATCCTTGCATATAGGATAAAAAGCAATGTTAACCATTTGCAGTATTCACGTAAAAGCCTTCTTAACTAGCAGGAGTTGAACAGACATTCTTTGAATAAACTTCATGCAGATGAAATTTCCAGCGACTAGTGAATAAATGACAAAATGGATTATTGAACTGGCAAACAATAATACAAAAAGACAGGGTGTGGGGGGGGGGTGACTGTAAGTATGTGCACATATTTCTTTGAACACTTGTGCAAATGTACATTAAATTATTGTTGTTTTCAAAATAATAAACATTTTTGGTCTCACTAGGCATAGGTCAATTTCATGCAAATAAAATAATGCTTCAACACTTTGAGATTTAATGTTCTTCTATAATTAGATATCTGTATATAATTTCACAATCACATCACTACATACGGAAAAATTGAAATAATATGATAAATACGTTTATTATTTTTTCTGTCAGGTAAATGCTGTCAAAGGTGTGACAGTTTCCCCATTGGCAAATAAACAAACGAAACAGAAATTCAGGATATTTCTGTACATCCATTGTTTAATGTTATTCATGTTGTATCTATGAATATATAAATAGAAACTATTGACAATAGCATACATTCTTTACTGATAATTGTATGCATATGTACACATACAGTCACAGAGACACAGAAATGCAAATATATATATATATATATATATATATATATATATATATCAAGAGAGATAGCCAGAGAGAGACGGAGATGTATATATGTATGTGTATTGTGTGTGTGCGCGCGCGCTTTCCAAAAGACATTTTGGCATTTTGTATAGGATTGATGTTTTTTTTTAATATTTCCCTAGCCTTTTTCATAGCGATTTGGAAAAAACAATCGATTACCTAAGAGTATTTATGCAGTCGGAAGACAATTTTTTTCCCCCAAGGTTGCTTAGGATGTATAACCCAAAACGAGCTGATGGGATGTATTTGATAAAATCAATTTATTGAAAATCTTTTATAATGTGAAAACGATTCATTTGGGAGTAGATATTGTCCAGAAAACCAACAGGAGTTGGCTTTCAAGAAATACAGTATTAGGAAACTTGTTCTACAAAATATATTTGAATAAGCTGGCTTATCGTAAAAATGTTTAGAATATATAGAAATCGGGGGACGGTAGTGACCTTAGGTAGAAATACGAACTATATGGACGAAAGAAAATATCTGAAGGACGCCTTCTGCGTGCTAAATACAACTGCTATAGCGACTCCCATATATAAGTAAGAGAAGCATATTTTGTATGTTTACTGTAATTTGTAATGTGTTGCGTTTAGTAATATGTTCTGAATGTTTACATATGCTATGAGGGATTAAAGGAAGTTTCTTTTTGTCTTGATAGAGTCGTTAATCCTTTGTAGATTTTCTTTTGTTTCAATATTGCTGTTTAATTTAAGGTGGCAAACTGGAAAGATTTTCAGCACGTCGGGCAAAATGTTTAACTGCTTTTCTTCAGCTTTTAAGCTCATAGTTCAAATTAGCACCGATGATAACTTTGCCTTTCATCCTTTTGGAGTAGATAAAATGACTTCCAGTTGCGGACTGGGGTCGATATTATTGACGTAACCCCACCCCCAGAAATTCCTGGCCTTCTACCAATATTTGGAACCATTTTGCTGTTTAATTCGTTTGGGAAATGTCAGTAGGAGGTTATGAAGTATTATTTAATAAATGCTTATGAATTAAAGATTTATGAGTATTTTCTTTTAACTGTCGAATATAGACTTCTGCATTTCATATACCCTGACTAATGTCTAATTTGAATCAGGCTTTTATTTTCTGTTTTGTCGTGTGAATTTATATATTTATATTTTCTAAACTGCTTTCAGTTTGTCTTCAACCGCCTAAATAAAACACATAAGAAAACATTAGTAACAAAAATTCCTCATATACAACATACTGCACAAAATAGCGGGGAAATGATGGAAGCAGCATAAACGGGACAACAAAGTGGTATTATAAATTACATTTGTTATAATTAAAATTTATATAAAATACACGAATCACAAGCAAAATCTCTGATTGAAGCAAGTAAATACTAATTGAAAAAATTTCAAGTTGCATCTGCAATATCAACCATCAGCACTTAAACTATTGCTTCTGTTTATTATAAGACGACAACACACATATAAGAGCAATGACTACATTGCCCATTAAATAACAACATGATAGTTTTGGAATCGCTGAAGAAACATTTCGGAAATTTACTGTTCCCAGCAATCACAGACACAGAAAACAACGTCCATACATATACTTAGAGTTGTATTTGTTGGGTAATTTGGATTTCCACATGCGTTGACTTTTATCGCGCTGTCAGTTCCTCGACGGTTTCGACTGCTGCCGTATAATCGGACCAATTTTAAAAGTAAATTTATTCTGATATCTACAAAGTGATATAACCTTACTCCTTCTATTCAAAATGAATATCTGTTACATAATTATATTTTTCCTAAGAGCACATCGATCATATCAAGAACTTTTTTGTATAAGGGAAAGTACTGTGTATTATTGTCAAGATATGACACCTAATCTTACCAAACTAAAGACCAACATATAGAAAACTGAGTGAAGTGCTGTTATATATCAACAAACATTGCAACTACTCACATTCAGTAATACAAAAACCTAATTAGCAGCATATGCCAGAGAATCTTTGCCGTGTAACCCAGCAACCAAATATCCGACCTAACTGCACCATTTATCAATAAAGCCTTGAGAACCAGCGGATTAAAAGAACTAGAAGAATACATATCCAATGCACATAGAAAACCAGCAAAATCACCTACCTGAACCTGCCCAAAATGTAACTTCCAAAAATCTTCCTAATTATAATTACGAAATACTCCACAATGTATGTAAGAATAGCCATTCTTATTCAAAATTTTATCATGTGAGAAGGGACAAACACAGCTAACAGCTGAAGACAATGCAAGATATATACAATTGTTACTGAATTATTTGCAACATGAAAAATACCCTCTTTTGATGTATATTTGGAACTATACGAAAATAATATATACATATAGTCCCACATGGATGTGTATGGGTGCGTGTGGATGTCTCTGTCTGACTGTCTGTGTTCGTGTGTGAGTGTATGTGCAATGTTCGATGTGTATGTGCAATGTTCGATGTGTACGTGTGTTCGTTCGTGTGTGGCTGTTTGAACGAGTGTTTGATGCATGTGTGTGCATGTGTCTGTGTGTGTGTGAGTGTGTGTGTGTGTGTGTGTGTGTGTATGTGTGTGTGTGTATGTGTGTGTGTGTGTGTGTGTGTGCGTGTGTGTGTGTGTGTGTGTGTGTGTATCATTACGGAACAAACATGATTGCCCCTCGAAAAAAGGGAAATGTTATAACGCATAAACATGTATAACATATGTGTTTTTTATATTTGTCTGAAATGCAGTTATGGTAACATCTGATGACGGAACAATGACAGGAAAAGAAATGAATATATGACGGCGTCAACAACAGACGCAACAATTAACATACGGAAAGTCGATGATAATGTAGCGATATTACATATATCAAATACATCCACCACATTTAATATGTATGTGATAAAACATGAATATGATAAAGCAAATTTAGCGTCATCAGATATCAAATAAGAATTTATGAAGTGGTCATAATAATTTTAGTGAAACAGGATATGATGCATTAATCGACAAGCAGAGACATGACACATACTACAACGAGAAAACAAGAAATGAAGAACCAGTATATTGTGACATAATCGGGAGGCAGAGACAATATAGTAGCTGAATCAACCAATGAAACTCGATTCGATAACGAGACAATGATTTTATAAATGACCGGTATTTGTAAACAGAGCAAGCATAAACCTACAAGTTAAATGGAAGCTACCAGAGTTTAAGATATTTGATAAATTAAAGGTCAACTAAATTTATAAGTGTATACAAGAGAAAAAATACTGCTCTCATTTATATAAAACCATATTTGATTACCGAAAATAAAGCAGTTGGAATATCGAAGTAACGCTATATCCAAGTGATGAGAAAAGGAATTTAGTTTAAATACACAATTTACTCTCCATCACGTATTAGGTACTCCTTTCCTCTATAAAGTATGTATATATATATATATATATATATAT
>NC_068987.1:26553169-26556790 GCF_001194135.2 Octopus bimaculoides | reverse complement strand
ATATATTGAAGTATGTATTAATCTACGTTTACAGTAGATGATCTTAATCTGTTCTTGATCTGTTTCACACTGTGTATTAACCAACTGGATGTTAGGTAACAGCATAGTTAAATAACACCGAATGCTCTTCAGAGATAGCAATTTTGGAAAAACCTCTGGTGACACACGCACACACTCACACAAACGCACACACACATACACACAGGAGGTTTTCGAAGCAGTTATCCATAGTTATCAACTTACTCTTTGATTTTCAGATATTCACATAGGTAGGGCTTGTCGATATTACTATTTTTGTGCAGATTTCCGGACGAATCTTGCGGCTTTTAGTGTCTTAGAAGTGAATTTCTTCTATAGACCTGTCAAATATCCCAAAGGTTGAAATCATCACTAGTAATGCAAATGCATTGTGGGATTTGTCTTGTTATAAAAGGAGAGTTCAGACTGATATATTTTTCTTAGGTGTAATATTCTTGGATCACTGTAACTTTATTCACAGTACCTTCTTAATATATATTTTCATCAATGCTTAGGTAATTGTAGCATTCTATGTGTGGAACAGGAGAGATAGTGAGATCATTGATGCATAGATTTTGTGTCTGAGAGGTCTGATTTTTTTTCCAATTCAACAATCAAATAAGAACAATTCTTCTGCCCAAATTCCATCCCTACGTCAGCTGAAAATGTTATTAATTCCAGTTGCTTTATAGCATTGTTAACATTGAGGTCATCCACAAAGGAATTATGAGTTATCTCTTCCAGGTGCAGATCCTAGAATGTAGCTGTTTGTTTTTTGTAACAGAAATGATAATGGATTTAACGCCAAAATGAACAGATTTACAGAGAAATTATCTCCCTGAAATATTCCCTTTGAAATATTTATGACATTAGAGACAGTCGTTTCATTCTCTTTTCTAAGCGTGAAGATTGTTGCCGAAGTCTTTTTGAGTCTCTCAATGGCAGCAATTAAGGTAGCAGACACTTTCGGCAAGTAGAAACATTTCAGCACTCGTGAGTGAGGAATAGAGTCAAATGCCTTCCCATAATCAAGCCATACCGTTGTAAGGCTCTTACGATGGTCTTTTACCTCAGAGAATACAGTTTGTATGTATGTATATTTATATATACATTCATATATAGATATATGTGTGTGTGAAATATGCATGTATCTACGTATGCATGTATGTATGAAGCCCAAAATTCCTCAATTCGTTTGTGTGAGAGAGAGAACGAATATGCTGGTGGCGTTTCACCTTTCCCAGTTTGCATGGACAGCATATAATATGTTTACTCCAGTGTTTAGATGTCAGTTTACAAATACAGTTTATTGTGCTTTTATGCCCTTAACTCCTAAGCAGAATATCTGCATAAATTAGTTACACAAAAAAGCATTGTATTCAGTCTTTAATTACTAATTCCTTGGCGTCAGTTTTGTACTAACGTGCTAAAGTGAAGAAGTGAGACATTAAACATTGTGATCTTACTGGGCTTAGTTACATCTCATGCAAATATGTCACATTCAATGCCAAACACATTTATCTACATTAATACATACAAATATCCATCAAAAACATGCGTGCATGCATTCATACATACATGCATACATATACACGCAGAAATGGAGATAGAGTGAGAGAGAGAAAGATAAAGTTCTAGTCGTGATTTTGTCGACTGATAACTGATACGATAGATGCAACATTATAAGATTATAGAATGCATTGCATGAATACATTAATTCACTTGTACTACTGCATATCTAATATATTGATTGATATGTACGGCTTGACCTGCTTGCAGTTTCGAGGAGAAGGAAAAAATATATAAACTTCGGCACTGTTATAATATACAGTAACTTTCATTCATTAAACATCTTTTTAGGTTTTTCATACATCAAACTTAATGATACAATTTTTACTTATTATTTATCTTTTATCAAAAACTCCATTCGAAAAATGAAGATGTGGTTCTATTTCCTTTCTGCCTATTGTTCTCATGTCCGTTTTTGTATTTCCGTTCGTTTCTATATAGTTTACTTTTTGTTTTCGATTTTTCGCGCGTTTTCGGTTTTATTCTTTTCTTTGAGTAGCAGTAACTTTTAGTACAGAGGGAGTTTGTTTTGTACATATTTCATTTAGATACAAAATACAGCCGCTTCTTTTATGCAGAAAATATTTCCGCTGTGATTAAAATTGGAAATTTAGAAGGTATTGTGACTTTAGCAGAACCCGACAGTTGTCTTACAAACGTGTGTGCTTTCTACAGTTCCTGCCACGTGGAATCGTTATTTTAAACAAATAACACAACAAAAGGCTCCGCTCCATAAATCCTATGTGAGGTTTCTATCGCTATAAAATATCGCATGCCTGTTTGTGTTATATTAATTTAAGAATTCTTTTAAAAACAAAGATTTAAAAAATGACCAGATATTATTTGTTGTTTTTTTTTTGTCCCATTTAGTGGAATACCGTGATCATTTTACCTTCTTTTCTTATACTTATACTTTCATACACACACACCATACAGGAATACACCCACATATATATGCGCACACAATATGTATATGTATATAAATATATCTCTATATATGTTTCAAAGATGAAGGTTGTATATTTATGTGGATTTGCATAAGGGAATGATATTAAGTCTATGCAAAGTTATGGTTTGTTAATGGTAGCGTTTGGTGGTGAACAACAGATCAAGATAAGCTGAGTGTCTTTCTAACTCGACAAATAACAACACTTTACAGTCAATTGCCTGTTATCCAACACCATGTGATGAGAACGATCAATGTTTTCTTCAGTGTTGACTGCTGCAGTATGTCCAGTTCTTTGGTCATCTTCAATATTCTTCCTTCGTCACTTTAATTTGGCTCCCCACACTTGCCCTGTACAGTTTTCTTGCACTGTACAATAACAGCACATAAAATGATATTGCGCCACCACCAGGTAGAATTATTGAGTTGCCTTCTCTACAATTGAAAGCTAACATTGGTATAAATACATCCCCTGTATCCAAAAATACAATCGCAAACAGCGTAGTAACACAGCTCTCCAACATCCATCAAGTTACCTGTCATGCTTATTTGGTACCCAGAAGCAAGAAAACAAAACATCTTTCAAACTGAATGTTGTTACGACCTTAATTCTTCAGTTAGTGTGAAAAGTAAGGCAAATTCTTGTCTGTTTATGAAAGCCTAAGTAATTACATGGGCGTCGTTAAATGATAAGTAACATGTATGTGTATGCGTATGTGTGTGTGTGTTTGATGTATGGATGTTATTTATGCATATGTATGTGAGTGTGTGTGTGTGTGTTTGTGTATAAATATATAACACAGGAATTGTTTTTTTTTGTTTATCATCCACCTAACCTGAAACCCGCATTTCGCTTTGATCTGGAGTTTATTGGGTGCAATAGGTGGAGCGTTTGTACCCATGTGGAACCTTCATGACTCCTGTCTATTCAGTCAACCATTTGTGATTGTACAGAACTTGAGTACAAATCCGTATTTACGTTAACAAAATACTTATTTCACTCTAAATATTGTTTGTACATGATGGCGGTATCACCGAGCTGACCTTCAATATTAGAAATTATATACATACATATATATATATATATA
>NC_068987.1:26536221-26552957 GCF_001194135.2 Octopus bimaculoides | reverse complement strand
ATATAATTTAAGCATTCAAAATTTTTGTTTATTTCCAGTTACAATGAAAGTCCGACACGTGTTTCCATCGCACCAAAAGCATATTGTTGCATATTCATATGCTGCGATTTATGATTTATGCATTATTGAGTCGATGTTTTCAGGGCAAAGAAACTTGACTTCGTTTGAAGAGAAATTTTCCTCCTCAATTAGTTTGAATTAGATTTGGTAGCAGTAGTGAAGTCTGAACATTCCTCAATGAGATGTTTTCTTCGACTGTTTGTTTGGGTGAAATTCAGTAGCATCAGCAGCAGTGATTGCTGCGGTCAACATATGTTCCTGGTTAGGCTGGGAATGGTTATTTAGAGAATACTTATTTTTGGAATGTGTCTACATACTTATACATATTTATAATCTACATATTTATAATCACAAGGCATCTTGATGGAATTCACAGTTGATTGTATTATTTGAATTTCGTGAACGTTATTAATAGTAGTATGGATAATTTCTAATCAACCATAACCACGTGATTATAAAAAAAAAAACGAGTCAGATTGCTTTCAATTCTTCTACCTAATTACTTTTCACTTTATGCTTCAAAGTGTATTTAGTTCAAATTATATATAATAAAGTCCTATACATTTGATCTAATTCTTATTTTCTTAATATATGTCTTAATAATATAGTTGTTATAGTTAGGTTTAGAAAGAAGGTTTATAGATATTACATAAATTAATGCATTCTATTATTTAAGCTTTTTGAAAATAAAATGTTTGTTTAAGCAATTAAAACTTCCTTCTTGTCTAGTGTTAACTAATTTATGTTCGGAAGTAAATATTTGGTATAATTCCTGCAGGCACACAATGCATCTTTCGTCCCCAATTTTATAAGGTTTCGCAGTACTAATGATTTCCTATTTTAATGAATATTTAATATTTTCATCCTTTAGCGACCATGAGTTTACTAAGATCTGTTGAAAATCTTTGAGTATTATTTCTACACGAACTTCCATAATTTGCTATCCTTTGTTTTATAAAGCAAGCGGTAGCAAAGATATAGTAATATTTATTTTTATCAGTTACTACTATACATCTATAGACGACATTTCTTGCTTTACAGTTCACTTTGAATTTACATTGCGTTCTCTTAGAGCAATCACATTTTACGTGTATAGAGTTATTTACGTTTTTGCTAGTAAATTAAATAATGTTTCTGTCTGCTTTATGTTTTAGCTGATTATCTACATTATTATTGTTTTCATAAAATTCACTATTCTTTCTCGTGTGTTTGTTTATTAGTCATAGAATATATAGAATTGTCTAGTTGAATGGTTTCTCTTTGATCATTATTTATTTTCTTAGTGGTGTTTTCAATAGGATTTGGATTAATCATATTATCCTTTTTATAATTAGTATTATTATTAGATTCTTTACTTTGGTTTTCATTATTATTTACCTTACTAATGTTATTGTTCTGTTCTTTCGTAATTCGTTCGACGTTGTGGGCAGCTATAATCTGAACTAAAGTTTTAGAGTGAAGAGAATGTGTTTCTGATTTTTCTTTTATTAAATAACTAATGGTATTTTATTCGTTACCGGAAAAAATTCGTTCAGTGCTTCGTAAAATATTCTAGGTATTTTTGATGTAACTTGCTTAGCGAAAGGTATTATCTTCCAGTCCATAGCTTTAGAACAGCTTTTCAAATTATGGTTTAGACTGCCATTATTGTTTAAGGTTGGAGTGAATGTTTTAATTTTGCTTTTCATTGTGTTAAAGTTTTTGTGTTTAATTTTATTGTGTTTGTATTTTTAGTAGTTGATTAGTCGATTGTTAAAGTCTTTGTTATAGCTTTTAACATAATTAGAATGTTGTATTTTGCTCATGGTTAAATCTTTTACTTATATGTTTATTATAATCCTTAACCGTATCCTATTTGTAATATTCTCATCGACTATATTTTCCATGGTATTAAGTTTTGGTATTTTGGAATAAATGGTATTTCCATGGTATTCAGTTTTGTTATCACAATTAACTTTCCTATTATTAGCATTAGTTACCTGGTTAAGTTGGGTTGTATTATATTTATTTTCAATGCTATTAGTTTTACGAAATTTCAATTTTTTCCTTTTCCCTGTTCCTCTAGAGCTGAATTGTAATAACCAGAATTTGGTTTACAAATTTGTTCATTACCATTTTTATTAATCACGTGGTTTTTACAGGTTAAAAATTATCCACTACTACTATTAATATCCTTCACAAGGTTCAAATGATATAATCAACTCCGAATTCCATCAATATACTTTTAATTATAAAGTATGTAGAACCATTCAAAAGATAAGTATTCTATAACCATTCCCAGCCAAACCAGGAACAATTGTTGACCTCAGCAATCACTGCTGCTGATACTATTGAATTTCACCCAAACAAACAGTCAAGCAAAACATCTCATTGAGGAATGTTCAGAGTTCACTACTTCTAGCAAATCTGATTCAAACTAATTGAGGAGGGAAATTTCTCTTCAAACGATGTCAAGTTTATTTGACCTGAAAAGATCACCTCAATAATGCATAAATAGCAGCATATGAATATGCAACAATATGATTTTGGTGCGATGGAAACCGTGTCGGACTTCTAACCGGAAATAAACAGAAAGTTTGAATGCTCAAAATCCTCATTCTCTTCATTTTAATATTGTTCTTTACACTATGAGTAGCCAACAAATAAACGGTAATATCGAATGAGAGCTGCAGGTAGATCACCAAAAAGACGTACCCTCAGATGGAGCCAGCTTTCTTCATTTTACTCTGAGAAATTCGATATCTACTTGGATATCATATCCTCTTCTCACAATATTGTGTATGTGCGTGTGCGTGTGCGTGTGTGTGTGTGTGTGTGTATGTGTGTGTGTGTGTATGTGTGTTTGTATGTGTGTGTATGTGTGTGTCTGTGTTTCTGTGTGTATATAGATAGATATATAGATAGATAGATAGACAGACAGACATAAATATATATATATATAGATAGTTAGATAGATAGATAGATAGATAGATAGATAGATAGATAGATAGATAGATAGATAGATAGATAGATAGATAGATAGATAGATATCAATTTTTATACCCTACTTAATGTGGATATATTTTAACAAATATATGTTAGTCCCGAGAGAGTTTCTTCTATAGATGTATATTGCTAAAATGCACAGAAAATCAATGGCGGACAAAAAAGTGCCCAGCATCTGGTGTCCACTAACACCTTATCCTATCCAAAGGAAATCAATGAAATCTGCTGGATCTGCCTCAATGTCAGTTTTTCCCGTGATGTCATCAGGCTGGTATGCTTCTGATCAGGTGTCAGAAGACGTGACACCTACTGAGTAGCAACTTCCATCATGCCAAGTTCATAGTGCAGAATATTCTAAATTGTCTCACGGGATATGCTATGAGCATTGGCTCTTACCTTTATAGTGAATTGCCTGATATCCAATACCATATGGTGAACACGATCAATGATTTCCTCGGTGGTGTCAGTTGCAGGACGACAATGTCTTTGGTCATTTTCAACATTTTTCCTTCTTCTCCTAAATACAGCTGCCCACTCTTGCACTGTTGATAAAGCTGCAGAGTTATGCTCTAATATAGCAACTACGTCAGCATGAATGCCCTTGGACGCTCAACCGTTTTCCTGCATGTATTTGATAACAACACTACGATGCCAAATTCTTACCATCTTGAAAAGTCACGACTAGTTACTTTTGAAAGTCTTCAAACAGTCAGTGCGTGTGCTTATTACTGGCATAATGCCTCTTCCAATGTTTAATAGTATAGCCATATTTCAGTTTACCTGGAAAGAAACAATAGATTATAAATAAGAACTGTTCAAATTAATACATCCAAGATTTCACAGCGCAAGCATGACGTCTTCATACTCATTCCATAAACTCGTGTGTTTGTATGTGTGAGCGCGTGCGCGTGTGTGTATGCATTTGTGTTTCTGTATATATAAACACAAACTTACATACATACACACATATATGAATATATGTGTGCTGGGGGGTATGTATGTGTGCGTGTATGCATACATCAGCGTGTGTGTACACATATGTGCTTTGTATCTGAATACTTGTGTCGGTTTGTTTGTGAAAATAAGTGAGTGATTTACGAACGAACTGATCACAAGTCCTTCTAAATGGAAAGCAGCAATTTTATTCCTAATTTCACAACCGAAATTTACACTGTGCTTGCTAGTGCTTCTCATTTATACGTTGAATGTAACTATGTCAGAAAACAAATCAAAAAACAAGTAAATATATAGTCAGAAAACAAGTAATATATGGAAAACTTTACTGAAACACATCAGTAGCGAGGAATGGTATAGTTTTGTCAACTGACTCTGTATAAAAGCTCAAAGATAAGAGCTGGAAACAAATTGGTATACAAGTCACTCACAAAATGTCAGATGTATTATTTTCTTATGCCCACTTACCTTCTATGTTCAATTTTCGTGAGCGTTAACTTTACCTTTCATTTTACTGTAGATCATAAAGTATTGAACAAATCAAGTACTGGAGTTAAATATTGAATGTACTCTCCCACCAATGCTTGCGATAGTTACAGAATACTACCTGTGGAGAGAGTACAAAAATGGTAGATGGCTGCACAAGATCATTTAGTTTCGTGACTTTCAGAAATTCTACGTTGAAATCACGGATTCAGATCGAAAACAAACTTAGTACCAGTAATGTAATAAGGGTGATTCCAAAACTAATATTCCATTCTATACTAATAGAAGCCACCGAAATATCAGATTACCTGTGCTGTCGTTTTACTTATTAGAAATATAAAGCAACTTTGTCACAAATTAAATCGTACTATCAGAAAAAACACTGAATAACAATTTACAGCCTATGTCTGCAGCCGACTATTGATCTGGAGATAAGAAAAGACCAGTCCTGAGAGACTATTAATATCATAATCCAATTATACAAAAAAAGTATAAAATAGTTTTAGCTCTACTGTACGAAATTGGTTTTAATCAGTTAAGAAGTCTTCCTGAATGTGGAGCGCTTGCGAAAATGTTATGATTACTGCGTTTATAATCCTCGCTTTCAGCAGAGTAAAACAGTACATATGGTGTAAGGACTGAGACGACAAAAGGCATTCTAGAAATTTGACCACATATTTTGTTTCTTGCAAACTCACCCATGATACTGGATTTACCGTTAATTGGGGTACGTAAAATAACACTATTATTTTTGTTGATAATTATCTACAAGATTTCGTATATATTATTATGAAAACAATGCTTGTGCTAATATATTTTCTGATAAATATTTTTCCCTACAATTTCTGCATCAATTTTGGTATAGATAATTGACCAAGGATAAACAACAGCGATTCAACTAAGCATTCAAATCACTAGAAGTAAAACTATCAGTAACATATTTAACGATGTGGAAAATTTCAGAAAAAATAAGATCAAATCTTTTTGGACCCGCAAATATTGCGACAAATAAGTACATTTAGTTCTGATGCCACTAGTAGTTATAATATTTAATAATTATTTATTATTTATGAAGCCTAAATATCAAAGAGATATGGAAAAGTCAACAAAACTGAAGCTTAGACACACAATATCTTGAATGCTAAAATATACGAACAGATTTTTCCTAAATAGAAATAAAATCTCACATAAAACTGAAACCCGCAATCTCTACCCAAGGTAGTCAATAAAAGCTTGGTTTTAGCATTAAAGTTTCAAAATTGATAACTGTTAATTATACTGCATAGCACTAGGACAAACCTTCTATTCATTTCACTGAAAATTACATCTTGGTAATTTGAGAAAATAGGGACTGTCTTTATTAGTTGTAATGCTACTACAGAGCAAATAGTTAAACACAAAATTGAAAACCTGCGAAAAAATATATAGGAGAATCAGTGGTTTCTAGGATACGGACGAGTCACTTATTTTCAATACAAGTGGATGAGAGCACAGGCGTTACAGATAATTGTAATTTAATGGGCTTCACTGCAGATAATTCTAATTTAATGTGATTAGTGTTGTCAATGACACTATTCACATGAGTTTATGGTTTGCAAATTGCTTCCAAGAATAACAACGGCTTAAGAAATGTTTGAGCTTCTGACTGATTTTATCATTGAACAAATATTTACTGGGGAAATGTGTTGGACTGGATACCGATGGACCATGAGGTAGGTTGGTTCAATGGTATGCTTCAGAAAATTCGATCAATAGTACCAGAAGTTGCATCACGGCATTTTAGTATCAAGAACAAACTTTAGCTGTGAAAAGTATGACCATATTCTTAAACTGAACTCTTCAATAATGTGAAATTTATAAATGATATAAACTCTTGATTGAATAACAGAATCATTATTGAGTTGTACAAAGAATCAGAAATTGTGAATTGCAATTGTTATCAAAAGGAAATATTTTAAAACATACTTAATTTTGAAAGCATTATTATTTTGGGATTAACGACCTCAATCGGCGACTGGTATCATAAGTGCTTTTAAAGATAAATTTCCTGAATCCGATAGCATGGGTGACCTTTTTATTTCATGTATTAAATTTCTTAAAATTAAATCTATAAAGCACAAATATTATCAAAGTACATGAGAAAGTGAAAGAAGTAGTTAAATAAATTTCCTTTGTGGACGAGGAGAGTTGCTAGAGGAAATTAGTGCCTTTGGAGCATTATCTAAATCTCCAGAAACTTATTCCGAAATAACCCTTGGATTAGACGTGCTTCGTTGCTTAAATGTCAACGCACTTCTTCGAGATTCCTGGAAATTTAAATAAATATCTTCCTACAATCCATGCCAACAAAATGTAAATTAGCGAACCATTCAGTGTAAAAGAGAAACTGAAGAAATTTTGGATTGAAATGAAGTTGCACTATTTCTCTAACTCTAAGGCAAAATGTTAGCGGTATTTCGTCCGTTTTTACGTCCAAAGATCAAGTTCTACCGAGATCAACTTCAACTCTTATCCTCTCGTGGTTAATTAAATAAGTACCAGTTGAACACTGGAATCGATGTAACCGATTTACCCCCTACCCCAAAATTGCTAGTCTTCTGCCAAAATTTGAAACCAATATTTCTCCGGCTATAAGTGACCTGGAAAAATCGTTATCACGCCGGCAATGCTTAGCAGTATTTTGTTCAGTTCTGAGTTCAAATTACACGGCGGTCGATTTTGCCTTTCATCGGTTTGAATCGATACAATACGTACCAGTTAAGCATTGGTGTTGATGTAATGGACTTAGTTCCGCCATGAAATTGCTGGTGCTGGACCAAAATTTGAAGCCAAAAGTTTTCTACAAGGTCATCTTGAAATGACAATAAGGACTGAGGCCGATTCTCTTCTTCAACTCTCTGTCTCTCTCTTTCTCTTACTCTCTCATTTTCTCTTGCTGTTTTTTGTTCAGTCTCTCACACAGTCTCTCTCGTTCTCTGCCCTGTCTCTCATTTTCTTAATCTATTCAGTCACACTTCTGCGTAAAACCGATTACGTTGCGGCTGTAGAAAATGTGCAGGAAGATTATTGAGATTGTCCTTTTTCCATAAATTAATAGGTAGTGACTAAAACGGGAAGAAATCTGATATGCTTTTGGGGCCGGCCAAGATCTAAGTGACGTGAAGTACAGCACAGGAGGGAAATGTATAAAGATAACTGATACACACTCTGTTCGAAAAGTGTTTAGTCATACGCCCAGAGAAGACCTAGGGTAGAATGACAGAAAAATGTGTATTTCAATTTATAGGGAGAGCTTAAGTATACGTCAGTTATACTGTTTACATTTTTTACATAAACTATACCCTGGGGAGTTGAATAAATATTGACAATTCGATTGGCAAGTCAAAGCTCGACGGCTTTGGACAAATGTCATTCCCTGTTTGGTTTTCATTTAAAACAGTTTAAACGAATGAAAAAAGATAGTTTGATTGATTGATTTCTATATTAGATCGTGTGTGCGTGTATGTGTGGGTGTGTGAGTGCATGTATGTGCTTATATTTATGTTTATAGAAATATATATATACATAGATATAACTATATGCGTATGTGGGTATAGAAATATATATATATATATATATATATATATATATATATATATATATATATATATATGTATGTATATATAAGCATATCTATGAAAATATACATGCATACATAAGTATATATATAAATAAGGATGATCACGCACATAATATATATGTATATATGTGTGTTTGTGTGTATGTGTGTATGCATGCATGTAAGTGTGTATGTATGCATTATGTATATGTATATGCGAACTTTAAGTTAGTTAAAATGTGTTTATGACATATTTCAAATTCTAAAGGCAAATTCACTTGGTATAAGGGAATCCGACAGGGGGCAACACTAGACAGATATAGTATTTTTACAACTTTACTTTATCATTATTATTAGTTTATTTGTCAGAGTTCTTTTGTCCCACATTCTGTTTTCGTGTCTCCTCTTCTTTCTACTCTTGGCCTCTCTATTCTATCTTATTCTTTTATTCTTTATTTGATTTCAGCTTTTGCGTGAGACGTAAATAAGTATTGTGCCCTTCTATCTGACAAAAAAAAAAAAACGAGAATTTGAATATCAATAAAATTTTAGCCGATTGAAATATATTCTGTAGATTTCCGTTTCAGATACATTGGTTTCAAATTTTGGCTCAAAGTCAACAAACTCGGGAAGGATGCAAATCGGTTTAATTGAACCGTGTTGTCAACTGGTCATTTTGTTGTAAAACCTGAAAGGATGAAAAGCAAAGTCGACCTCGGCGGTATTTGAACTCAGAACATAAAGAGGGTCACTAAATATTTTGCCCGGCCTACTAGCAATTCTGCCACCTCGCTGGACTTTTCTAAAGCGATATATTAACAAAACTCATCTCTGATATTTACTCGCAATGTGGCGCGTGCAATAACTGGATGTACTCCAAGAATAGTGTTACATATAAAAGCTTGTTGCGGTTTAATTTCACTATATTCCCACCAACAAACGATTTTTATCTACAGCATTTTCAATTTACACTTATCCGTAAACTTATGTGTGTGCGCGCTTATGTATGTGCGTGCGCACGTGAATGTGTTTGTGACATATTGGTTAATTGACTTATTAATGCATTGATTGACTCTTTGAATTATAGTTCAAGTTCTCTAGGTTGATTTATATTTTATTGTCCTGTTGGTTTACTGTGCTCTTATATTAATGTCGTTTGATGGTTTCCTCTGTTGCTTCAAAGATTTGCTGTTCAAATATAAAACTGCTTTAATTGTTTAATGATTTATTACTTTATTGATTTGTTCATCAATTCTTGAACTTGTTTCTTGGTCTTTTGGACGTTGATTTCACCAGTTTTTTTTTCTTTGTAGTAATTACTACCTTTGTAACTTTGTTGTTGTTTTATTGAGTTGTTGCAGTGTTTGTTCTTTTTTGTTAAACCCCAACAGCAGACCTATGATCAAACGCATTCTAACTTTGACTATCCGTTTTTTTTTTATTTTATAAAAATAGAGTTCCTTGGACTACATTATCAAATTTGTCCTTCCTTCTTTTAAGATGGTCGGGTATAATTTGAGGGAGATTCCATTGCTATTTCTAGTAAGTCGAAACGCCGCATAAATAATTTTCATATATGTTGTTGGTATAATTTATATGCGGCTAATTAAATACCATGCTTATGATTATTTACTTGTAGACAGATTAGTGATTAATAATGAGCAGTTCAACAGTTCAATACTTTGATTATTAGATAGTTAATTTATTCAATGTTTTGATATATTTATCATAATTCATGCATCTCCGTAACTTTTTATTAGATTTTAGTTATTGCTTGTCAATTTCCTCATTCGAGACGATCACAATGTCGATTACATGCCATCTCTATACAACACCAAAACTCTCTATTGTTCTTCCTATCTTTCGAACTTCAGATTCATTTAAGGAAAGCAATAATCAGAGAGTTAACAAGGTATATATTTGAAAAGGACAAGTCAACTGAAATATCAGACATCAGATTGTGGCATATTACAAATAATAAAATTTTGTCACGCACGTTTTTACCATTAATTAATTTACAGAGCTTATTGGCCTGTATGCAGTCATTTATTTCTCCATTGACAGGGAGGACCGTTTACAGACATTAATTCATTTATCAATTAACGACAATCTCCTTAATGAATAAGTTATAAGTGGTTTATGTCGGTGTGACATAGATTAGAGATAAAACCAAAATAGTCATGTGAGATGAAATAGAGGTCATAGTTGTTACTTCATAACTTATAACCATAAACCACTTCAGTTTCCGTAGTTTTTTTCCCCATCTATTTCTAACGACATGTGGTGTCGTTATACCTTTATTGATTTTTATATGCATTGTTTGATTACTTTAAATCGATTCACTATTCTTGTCATGGTGCATTTGTCTAATCAGAGTTTTATGTTAAAACCTTTGTTGAATATCTTTGTTCAGTCAGTTATTGAGTTCTGTTGTTGTGCTTGATTTAACAATTATGTTTTGTTTCATTCAGTAGCTCGCATGGTGTTCTCAAGGGCTTATCTCCACAGCTATACGAAACTTTTCTACATTATCTAAGTTGTTTTTGTTTACCCTCAAGCGAACCATGATTGTCTCAACCTATGATCAAAAGTATTTCAGTCGTGACCATCTGTTTTTTTTTTCAGTACAACCTTATCGAATGAGCCCTTCCTTTTTATACGATATTAAGGTGTGATTTTATGAAGATTTAACTGTTATTTCTAGTAAGTCTAATGACGACAAATACATTGGCACAACCTCATTTCTATACTTTGGAGAAGTGGGTAAGAGTTCCTTTCTGTAAAGCATCCGAGAATTTCGAAGTATATTTACAGTTCGGTTGATTATTATTATTATTATTATTATTATTATTATTATTATTATTATTATTATTATTATTATTATTATTATTATTATTGCTTTCATGGAAGGAAGTCATCTTAACTACTCATACTGGAACTTAGGCATTTGATTTGAGCCGTGTTCCTATCAATTGAATAACGGTATCAGTATAGGGTAGGTTTCATCAGTAATGATATTCTGTCATTCTTGTTTCATTATGCAGCCTTTTTTACCTGCATATATTTGCACACACACACACACACACATACACACACACACACACATACACACATAAACACACACACACACACACATACACACACACACACATACACACATAAACACACACACACACAGAGATAAATATATGGTTGGGGTATTCCGCTCACGATTGTAAGCTTCTGAGCTTGATTCACGGCATCGTGCTGTGTCTTTGAGCAAGACACCTTAGTTCTATTTCAAGTTGTTCTAGTCCAATCAGACGGCAAAATGGGTTGTGCCTGTAATTCAAAGGGCCAGCCTTCGCACATTGTGTGTCACGCTGAATCTTCCTGAGAACTACGTTAAGCGAATGCACGTATGTCGAGTGCGTAGCCACTTACACGTTAATTTCATAAGCAGGCTATTCTTTTCATCGGATCATCTGGACCCATCCTCGTTGTAACTGACGATGTTCAAATTTTGAATGCATACCCGCATGCATCTATCTATCTATCTATCTATCTATCTATCTATCTATCTATCTATCTATCTATCTATCTATCTACCTATCTCACCAGAAGATCGCAATGTGATGAAAAGTAAGTTGCGTATAATCATATCCTCAGCATGTATTGATCACTCTTCTCTCATTTCATCCGACCTAAATCAATGTGCTGGTGTGTGTAAGGTTTAATCCAGCCTACCTCTTTGTTGTGTGGCTCTCCTAATATCCCAGATAGTGGATCCCTTTGCGCCTTGTTGGTGATATGGATTTTACCTCTCAGTAGAATAGCTTTGCATGTCTTTAAATGTTTTGTGACAAATATATTTTGAGCTAAACTTATATTTTCATAACTTTTAACTCGATACCATTTTGTAACATCTCCGTTAGTTTGTCTAGTGTCTTTCGTTAGTCATACTGTAATATACTATTTTTGTTCAGTTACATATATATGTGTTAGGGTCACCTCTACAGATTTTCAATAGAAATTATAGGCAACACGGATTTTGTTTTAGCGTTTTGTATCTGAGACATCAGATGTAAACAAACAATGAGATCGAAGATTTAAAAACTGGGTAATGGACGTATATGACATACTTCGGGAGTTTTTACTCCTTCATCATCACCCATCCAATCCATTAATGATCGATGAACTCATTGCTTAAATAGCCACTACATATAGAGGAGTAATGTTTTTGGAGATACCAATTTAAATATTAAACACATTCTTCAAAGTTGGTCCGTAAATATTAATGACGTGTAGGCACACAGTATTTCGTTAAGCATACTACAAAGTATATTAAACCTTTTTATAAGTCAATTCTGTGTATTACTGTGTTAGCAGTAGCGCGCGTTTGTTTACATCTGACGTACATGAAACGTCGTAACAAATCATGGTTCCCTAACTAAATATCGTGTGCCTACAAGACATTAATATTTATGTGCCAGCCGCCAGGAAAGTGTTTAACATGTACATTTTTATATCCGAAAACGTTACACCGCTATATGTAGTGGTTATTGAAGCAATGAGTTCATGGATGATTAATGGGTTATATGTGGGACTGAAGAAGAAGAAATTTGTGAAATAGGCAGTTATGTGCCCATTACCGACGTTTTCATCTGTGATGTCATTGTTTGTTCACATCTGACGACTCGGATACGAAACGTCGTAACAAAATCAGCACCCTAAGCCTTCAATTATATTGAGATTTAGTGGTTGTGGGACCAAAATACAAGTGGTCTATTTCACTTTTGTGCACTTCGCACCAATTTTGAAGAACCTTAACCATATGAAAATTGTGCATTATTGTCCAAGAAGATTAATATCAGAGAACAATATGTGTAACAAGATGAACATGGTCAACCAAAATACACAGATGATCTTTGGTGTTGACTTCTCCGTGTGGAACTAAAGAGCTAAGAAATTCCAAGACATGGCTGCTCGAGCCCTTACAGAGCTACCTCTATGCTTCAACAGTCTAGGTTGAAGTCTTGTGTTAACTGCCTCCAGATTTAAATTCGTCTCGGTGTGTGAAAAAGAGCAAGTGATGATTCACCAAAGATATCATTATTCCATTGAATCGTTGACAAATTCTCAAAGTCGAGTCACCATTTCTTATGCTTATCAATGCTGGAGGGTGGTAGGAGATGTTTAGCAATTGCAACCCCCAATATTGCCTACTTTCATTTCGTAGTGTTTCAGTCACAAGGGATCAAAATATCAATCAGAATACATAGATTTTCATATCAGTTTTTGATTCAAGATATCTAAGCTTACTTATACCACGTATTCCCAATTTTTATGTGAATCTTTTTGCATATAGCCTAATTGATATTGTTACTTACTCGATAATATCAGAGAGATATACTGCGATTGATATTGTTCAGGTAAAAATAGCCCTTCCTGTTTCTACTTTTAGTGCAGATATTTCGAGCTATTAGCAGCTTATAGCTCACATCAGTTTCGTCCAGTTTTACTGATCACCTGCAATGTATGTCTCCATTTAAAAACTAGTCTTGCATAGAGTCCAGCTTGGATGTCTTATTTCGGAGAAAGACGGGGCTTTTTTGATATTATATCCATATTCAAATCTTTGCCGCTTAATCAGAGGAAGAACTATGACAATGTTCATATGAAAGGAACTAATCTTCAGAAAGGAGAGTTTTACCTCCTCCAAATGTATTCAGTGGAAAAAGTGATGGTGCTGTGCCCAGTGAAAGAGATTCAGTCAAAATCATCAAGCATATCGTTGAATGTTCCACCAATGAGAATCTCGTATTTTTAATTTTATTTTTTACGACCATTATGCATTCCAAAATAAATTACCCGTGTATACGTTTTTAAGACGATAGAATGTGTTTCAAGCAAGAATTGACTGCTGCATCAGACATATCGATCTGCGATACACAGACTTTTCTCGTTGGATCGTGTATAATATTTTACTAATATTGATATAATGAATCTTCAAATTTGTTAATAGAGTATGAATGAAAAGAAAATGTAGCAAGAATAAGGAGCATCTGTAACGTATTCCGCTCTTATGAGGATGGAGCTACATTTTTTTTATCTCTTAATCTCATGCTGTGTTAGTGGAATTTAATATTTAACATGACAAAATTGATATAATGCCTCGTTATTAGGGTTGCTTTGTGTATGAAGAGTGTCTTCAATACCCAAGCGTATTGTTTAATCATGTCATGTTTAGATTTCTGTTTCTCTTCTCTCCAATCATCAATGATTATTCCTTTTGTAAATAGCCTTTCTTTACAAACAATACATCATTTTCCGACATCTTTATGTTACATTAATATGATGTTATTATTTTCCAGATGAGCAGCCTAGTACATTTATCAGAATTTCGATACTGTTGGTAAACAGGTTACTGTTCAGGAATTTGGGCGCCCCGTGATAGCTTTATTTTGAGGAATAAATATTGCTTTCCTTTTCAGTTACTAAGTGGATGTTGGTATTGATCTTTGTAGTAATTTACTGAAAGTTGTTGCACATTTGCTTGTGTCCTGGTAAAGTATTTTAAGCAGAAATTGATAATTTTATCAGTTCCGAGATCTTTCCAGTTGCCACCAGTCCTCGATGTATTGATAAATATCCACGAGTTCAGCTTCGTCGTGCCTGGGGTCTTGTTGTGTTTTTCACTTTTCCCTTGCTTTTTAATCCATTATGCATTATTTGTTGAATTTATTATTATTATTATTATTATTATTATTATTATTATTATTATTATTATTGTTATTATTGTTATTATTATCATTATTATTATTATTATTATTATTATCATTATTATTATTATTATTATCATCATTATTATTATCATCATTGCTACTACTTTTACTATTACTACTACTACTATAATCATCAGCAGCAGCAGCAACTGTAGCAGCAGCGGCAGCAGCAGTAGTTGCAACAGCAGCAGCAGCAGTAGTAGTAGTAGTAGTAGTAGTAGTAGTAGTAGTAGTAGTAGTAGTAGTAGTGGTAGAAAAGGTAGTTGATCAACTAAATTGCTAGTGCATTGGCTTAGATAGCTTGAAATATTTATTGCAGACCTCCAAATTGAAAAAATTACCAGTGAAGTGCTGAAGTCGATTTATCGCCTTTGCTAAAATCTTGCTTCTTGCTTTGGGCTTACTTTAGAAATTTCTATTTTTATCATTACTGGAATTAGTAGCAGTAAGAGCGTGTGTTTCACAGATTGGTATCTGTATTATATAACATTCTGTGCTCAAATCCAGCCAAACTTTCATTTGCAACAAAGTAGAGTCTGATTAAAAAGCCCCCAAAGGCCAGGTGATGGCGTTAAACCTGAAAACGGATAAAGTTCAGATCCGAAGAACAGAAACAGGATTTATGGGGAACGCGTAATTTTCTGCTTAAGATAGAAGTTAAATATTTTAATGTTTAAACTAAACTAAAAAGCTTCCCATATTTTGTTACTGTTATCAGTTATTGCTCGGTGGCCATGCTACGGCATTGCCATGCAGAGTTTTTACTGAATACATAGCTGGACCCAGGTATTTAGACCTTTATATATTTCATTGATCTTCAGTATTTCTCCAAGCATGGCTGTGTGGTAAGAAGCTTACTTCCGAACCACATGTTTCGGGATTCAGTCCCGCTGCGTGGCACCATAAACAAGTGTCTTCAACTATAGCCTCGGACCGACCAAAGCTTTATCAGTGGATGTCGAAGACGGAAACTGAGAGATTTCCGTCGTGTGTGCGTGTGTATGTCTTCGTGTTTGTGCTTGTCCTCCCCGCCATAACAGCTTGACAAACGGTACTGGAGTGTTTACGCACCCGTAACTTAGGAAATCGGCAAAAGAACCCGACAGAATAAGACCCAGGCTTTTAAAATCAAGCGCTGGAGTCGATACATTCGACTAAAAATTCTTGATGGCGATGCCCCAGCATGGTTGCAGTTTAATGACTGACGCAAGTAAAAGATAAAATCTATCGAACGGCTTCGTATAATTTTGACAAAGCTATACATACATATTTATTTATATATATATGTACATGCATACAATATATTTATATAGATATACGTTAAAAATATAGACATGCAGGTATATATGTGCAAAATAAGGTGGAGAAAATATTATCCGAATACCAAAGGTTGAATTAAATAGTATTTTATTCAGGCTTAAAATACTTCACAAATTGTTACAAAATATTTTACGCAACTGTGCATTAGACAGTTGAGAAAATTCTGAAAATTATAATCATTTATAAATAAATTATTACATTATTTTGAATACTCACAATTGTCTAATGAACAGCTACGTGAGACTCAGCATAACAGCTTGTGACTTTTTCAGCCTCAATAAAAAAAGTGTGTATGTGTGTGCGTGTGTGTATGTGTGTGCGTGTGTGCGTGTGTGTATGTGTGTGCGTGTGTGTATGTGTGTGCGTGTGTGTGCGTGCATGTGTGTGTATCTGTGTGTCTGTGGGTCTTTGTGTGTGAGTGAGGCAGCATGTGTATGTATATGTGTGTATATGTATATGTATATGTATAGATAGATATATAGTCATTTTACTGAGACCATACTGGAGCACCACCTTGGAGGATATTAGTCGAACAAATCGAACCCAGGACTTCTGGGTTTTTTTTATGA
>NC_068987.1:26529034-26535482 GCF_001194135.2 Octopus bimaculoides | reverse complement strand
GTTACGGGGACGTAAACACACCAACATCTGTTGTCAAGCGATGTTGGGGGGACAAACACAGACACACAAACATATACACACACATACATATATACGACGGGCTTCTTTCAGCTTCCGTCTACCAAATGCACTCACAAGGCTTTGGTCGACCCGAGGCTATAGTAGAAGACACTTGCCATGTGGCTGGTAAGCGAGCTACGTACCGCACAGCCTCTCCTGCACATTAGTGGATGAATCACAGAGGGATGTTTACTCCTTCTTGCCATCATGAATGCCAATCTCGCTTTGTGGTTATTTCTGTTTTTATTTGGTAGGGGGAGGTAGGTGATGGGAGTAAAAGAAGAAATGATAGTAATATGGGAATGGACGTACGTGAGGTGGTGTTGGGTTTATTTGCTATTCATTCAGCATATTTAGGGATGGTAGTATATTTGTTTCGTCTATTTCATTTAAGATGTGACTCTCCCCTATAAATTCTGAACCCAACAGGTGGGCAGCTACTATACAATGGGAGTTGTTGAGCGAATTGATAACTACTACCCTCTTATTGTGAATTTTTCAGTGTTTCTTCCGGATTTCACTTGCAACTCAGATTCAGAAGTTAGCAACTATGCCTTTCTCAGCTCCTGCAATGTTAGAATACATTCTACTCGTATCAGTAATAAATTGTGATGTCGAGACAATAAGGTACACCCTTTCGCAATAAATATAAAGCTTTGTTACAATACAACACTATTATTGTTTTTTTTTCGGTGGTGGTGGTGGGGGGGTATCATTGTTATTATTGCCTGTGAGGTATATCAATGAGTTTTAAAGTGTATAATATGTTATTTTGTGGTTTAAAATTCT
This sequence comes from Octopus bimaculoides, assembly GCF_001194135.2. Classification (NCBI taxonomy): domain Eukaryota; kingdom Metazoa; phylum Mollusca; class Cephalopoda; order Octopoda; family Octopodidae; genus Octopus; species Octopus bimaculoides. Next base: position 26,534,633 of record NC_068987.1, on the reverse strand, counting down.
ATTCATTTATTAGTTTTTGGAATATATAATTACTTTTAAGTTTCATTTTATGTTTCTTAAACATAAAAGACATTTCTTTTATGTTTAATGAATTTCATTTAAGCTGGAGATGGAATAATTTCAGTATATTCGTCTTTCACTCATTAATTTTTTTTTCTTGTAACTCGCGACCTACCTTATTCCCCACAGACGAAAGTGTGAAAAAAAAAACGCACGAAGATGGTGGAGAAAAGAGACTTAAAATAAAAATTAACATACTAAATAAGAAAATATATAATAGATAAATAGGATTGTTAAATATATAGCTTGGTAGCCAGATACATAGATAATGAGATAAAAGAGAGACAGACACAGAGAGAAAACAGAGTTAGAGAGATGAATAAATAGATAACGTAGATGATTTTTTAACGACGGTTTCAGTAAATAAAAGAAGGAATTTATTACAGGAATGGCTATTCTCTGAAAACAACTAATTATGAAAGAAACCCAGTTGTTCTATAAATAAATTATGGCTCAGTAGTCGGAACAGCAGCAGTAGAAAATCACATCAGTTTTTGCATCGTCTATTTTGTACTGATATCGCACATGGAATCCAGTTAGCAAATGCTTGAAGAATGTAGCAAAAAACTCACCCATCATCTGATTCAGTTCACTGAGTTCAGCTTCCTTCTTTTAGCTGGAACTAAATTGTACTTTTTCAAAAACGAGTAACTTTCTCTCAAAACGATAATGAGTAAAATTTATCCTTTAATATTATTTATTTTATTTATTTTGATTTTTTTTTGGGGGGGGGGCTGAGAAATTTACGTTTGCGGTTGCAGATTTATCTTTTCTTTTCAAATGTAAAGATGTATTTGTCTTGATTTTACTTTCTACTTTACCGCCACCACAGAGCACTGATTTATTTCATTACCCACTCTCTATACATCATCTTTCTCTCTGTCTCTCTCCCGCTCTCTCTCTCTCTCTCTCTTTCCCTCTCTCTCCCTCTCTCTCTCTCTATCTTTCCCTCTCTCTCCCTCTCTCTCTCTCTCTTTCTCCGCCTCTCTCTCTCTCTCTCTCTCTCTCTCTCTCTCTCTCTCTCTCTCTCCCGGTTTCCATCTCTTTCGCTATGGCCTCTCAATCTTTCCATAGTCATTTATCTTTATTTCTCCCTCTTGCCTTTTTTTCTCTTCTTCTGTTTCTCATTTCTGTTCAGAGAACCCAAGTATGTTTTATCGTCAGTTAAATATCAGTAGAGAGAAACGTCGATAGCAATCTGACTTTTAATACTATTTTATGCCTACGCCAATAAACACAACAGAAATTGGCTGCAACAAAAGAACAAGACCATGCAGAAAATAAAGGTAAATGAGTAGAAAACAAAAAAAAAGAGGCCCTTTACAGGAAATGTAGACCTACAAGGAGGTTGTCTCTCCCACATTATACTTCTCTCTCTTTCCCTCTCACTCTCATTAGCTGATGGACATATTTAAAAGCCATCTATTAGATTAAAAGCTGTTTCGTGACGAGTATTCCTATTAGATTCCTTTCAAGAAATCGATATTTATCTGATTAAGCAGCGCGAAGAAACGAATCAATCACTCCTTGTCAAATCAGACGTCACTACATCATGAGAGTGTGGTTAGAATCTAAAGGTAACATTTTAAAAACATACAGAAATATACAAATCTTTTCGGATGACACAAGCGGAATGGAAAGCTTTGCCTGAACACCGTCCTATTAAAACCAACTATATCACTTCACGTACGATTCAATTGTCTACGTTTCTTTAGGAAAATAATCTTAGTATAAGTACTGCCCGTGATAAGAACATATTTATTGGAAAATAATGATTATAATAAACAATAAAAGGCATGAAAATATTTTTTACTGTTTAGACACACACACACACACACACATATATATATATATATATATATATATATATATATATATATATATATATATATATATATATATATATATGCATATATATGTGTGTGTGTGTGTGTGTATGTATATGTAAATATTGTAAATATATATATATATAACTTGGTTTTTCCTACTTAGATCCCATTTCTTGTTAATCTGACTGCAGATACACCACTTAGATAATATGTCACACTGTTACGAGTAAGATCACCAGATAAAACGATAATACTGTGCCCCTTTCCAACGAGTGTGCGAACCTAGGTAATTTACAATAATGTTTGTTTTTCCACACAAACAGAGCACATCGCATGAATCAAGACTTGTGACTACCTACTAAGTTGTTTTTGCTTTGTTTCTTTTTTCATCGATCACCTAGCCATCTCTAATTGCTACGAATAATACTTATTAGCGATCTAATCTAATGTTTGTATGTCCTTTCGTTTGATTTTGATTTTATATGTGGTATTGGTTAGATCAAGAATGAAATATACAATTAGAATAAAAACGGTGCAATTAGAAAAAATATATATATCAAAAATCATTGTTCTCAGCTGTTATAATGACTCTGTCAATCTACTATAATTCGAATCTTCAAAGCCTCTGACACCATGTTTCCTTGTAACAACCAATATTCTACTTTCATGTATTAGGAGTTTATTTTCAGTTAAAGATCAGTCGTTTTTACGTAAATTTATATGTAAAATGCACACACAGAAACACACACATACATACATACATACATACATACATGTACACACCTGCATACATAATTATGCACACACGCATACACACACATACACATACACACAAACACATACGCACACACACATACACACACACACACATACACGCGTGACGCGCGCGCTTCATATGTACACATAGATACAAACGTCCTTAAAACAAGTCTGTGGTATATATTTTCTGGAACGTGAAACATGACTTTAGCACTAACCTCATCCAAGTGATTCAAGAACTGTGCGAAAACTCATGCAGTGCAGTTCTATTGAATAACATCTGGAAGTTTGTCAGGACAGTGGTTGGAGTTCATCATATCTGATTTCATTCTCCAGCACTTTTCAACAGCTTCTTGAAATATATCATCCTGGTGACACTATGTGATTGACCTACGTTTCCAGCGGAGGGTAGTCACTTAGCAACCGGCGTTTTGTTGACGTAACAGAACTCACAGAAACGGGTCTCCCTGTTATCACCACCAGACTAGAAAGAACAGCAAGAGTTTTACAGAATGAAAGTTCGTTCAGGAAAAGAACAAGATTTTAACAACTTCAAAAAAGCAAGAAGCAGCATCATACAATCTTGAAGTGGATAGGTTAAGAGCCTCAGATCCACATTCATTTCGGACCTCAGTTCAATAAGGGCGATGAAAACAAACTCCATCGGTCATGAAAAAGGTGAACGTCAGATATTCAACTAAGCTCAAACTGCACAAATCCCTTTACAAAAGCTGGTCATTCAGAGCTGTCACCGAAAGTAGAATGAGATCCCAGAACTGGGCGCAAAAACGAATAAGCGGAAATTGTTTTCTGTGTGTTGGAAGCTGCTGGGACACTACCCGATTGCAGGATGGCTCTGGCCGGCATGCAGCTTCATCAAGAGGCGAGCTGAAGGAGTGAGCTGGAGTGATAACTGGGCGAGAAGACAACCGCCATGATGCAAGAAGTCTTGGAGAGAGTGACTGCGGAGGACCCAGTAAGAGGGAACTGGTATGTGCCCGAATTGAAGAAGGGGATCGTGTGGTGTGTTGCCAACAGCATGGTGACGGGAGTTGTCCTGGAAATTAGACGTGTCGTGGTGGACGATGCGGCTTGCCTTAGGAAGAAGGACGACTGCAACCACATCAATGTGACGGAGCTAGATGCCGTTTTAAAAGGGCTGAACCTGGCCCTGAAGTGGAGGGTCCCTTTTTCTTCCTTTACGTCATTTACATCACAGATCTAAGTTCTAAGGTCGATTTCTTCGACTAAAACTCTCGAAGGTAATGTCCCATCATGGTTTCAGTTAAATGACTGAAATAATTAAAATATGAAAGATAAGTGATATATATATATATATACTAAATCCCCCAAGAATAACGAAGAACAAACACAAGAAAAAACAACAACGTGAGGATGTGGTACATGCAAAGTATTAGTAGACGCTCTGGAAAGGAAAGAAATGTAGATTTTACCTTTCGAGCAAACCTCTTCGTCAGAAATAGGACACGGAGGAAAGTTCAAGAGAAAAGGAAGACGGAAGAAATCACCACCGATCCACATGTGGTTACACACACACTATGAACACCAATATGTGTATTTATACACATAGTTAGATAGGTAAATTGGGAACATGATTCAGTTATATATTTTCCGTATACTACAAATAAAGAATAATACTAGGAAACAGTGTATAGAGTAAATTTAGTTGTCAGCTAACGAAGAAGTCTCTTGTGGTCACCTTACCTACAGAACAGCTGTCAAATCTCTCTCACATCACATCCTACTGACTTTAAAGAGGGACACATTGTATTATGTTGTTCTGGATATCCTGCATATAAGGAAAAAGCCTCGATAATCATGGCTAATATATTTGTTCATTAATCTGCTCTGTAGGAGTGGATGAAACGAAATATAAGACAACAAATCATAGCAGCCTCATCATTGATTTGATTCTCAATGAAGGTTATTTCCCTATACACTGTTGACATTTTTGGTAAAGCGTTAAGTTTTCATATTCTCGCTCTCAACTCCACTACTCAGTTCATATGAATTTTAGGGCAGGGTAATAATTAATGCGAGCAAGAATTTCAGGTGGCAACTACGTAATGAATGGTTCGATCCCACATTACATAATTTAGGGCAAATATCTTCTGTCATAGGTTTGTGAATTTTGAAAATCATGCAGTCCTTTTTCTTAGAAACTGAACTTAATTTATTACCCAATATAAAACAACCATCTGGCATCTGGGAGACGTTAACAGATTTTTTGCAAGCATTCTTTCCTTCTTCCAACCATTTTCAGAAGTCCTGGCAAGAGTTATTGCCCTTCCAGCATGTCTGACAAAAACATTAATAAAATTTTGCTGAACCATTATTGATTCAAACATGTTTACGTCTTGTCTATGAGCAACAAATTTAACTGAGTCACCGTGTCTTTAAATACTGCACAGAGATGTGTTTCACCGATGGCAGTAACTGAAACACTGTAGATGAATACTAATTTGGGGGTGGGCAGTAACGAATTCAATTTCTCTCGTAAGAAATGTTACCTGTGGTAGACTGGTGTCTTATACAGGTAAGATTTCAATGTCATCCACTAAACACCACAGTTTTCATGTAACCAACGGCGCTAATATTCACTAATGCAATGCAAAATATGTGACAAAATACCAAACGTACTGTAAGAGAGCAGCAAAAAAGAGGGAAAAACAATTTAAACTGTTATCATCCAGATGATTGCTACTCCAAGGGAATGTCAGAATCTACACAAAAATTAATATAAGAAACAAAATGAAAGCTTTCGGTAATTCTTTTATTTTCATATTTCTCTCACACATGTTTCCAGGCAAATTTTCTTTAACAGCTATGTTTGATATTGCATGCACTGTTCATATATACTTAAATGTATGTATGTATGTATGTATGTATGTATGCATGTATGCATGTATGTATGTATGTATGTATGTATG
>NC_068987.1:26528146-26528853 GCF_001194135.2 Octopus bimaculoides | reverse complement strand
TATATATATATATATAATACAAAGAATATATATACATGTATACACACATATATGTACATACTTACATCTACATGTGTATATACATGCATATCAGAGTATAGGACGTTAGAACAATAAACTACAGACAACGGAACTAACACATAGGAAAACGGAAAGCCACTTGGAATATCCCTTCATCAGCTGTCTCTATTCTATCTAGACGTTTCGAAGACAAGACAGCTAGTTACCTAGCCAGATAGACAGATAGATAGATAGATAGATAGATAGATAGGTTTATAATATTTACATTTTCACATATATTATATGTATATAAGCATATAATATGTATGTGTGTGAGTGTGTATGTGTAAGTACCTATATATTCGTATAAATAAAGTTTAAGCACACACACACAAATATATATACATATATACCTATATGTTCCTGAACGTATATATGCATATGACTTTAATATATCTATAGGTGTATGTATGTATAGTTATATACTTTCTCTAAATTAGATATTGTTATCTACATACGTGTATCTCTCTGAGTATGTGTGTGTGAATATAATAGCATGTGCAAATGCATTAGGTTTCTTGGCATTATTGTCCATTTTCTCATAAACACACGCACACACCCTATACATGTGTGCATGTGTATGTACGCTCCTCCCACACAACCTCTATGTGTGTATATATATATATATATATATATGTATATATATA
>NC_068987.1:26526289-26527727 GCF_001194135.2 Octopus bimaculoides | reverse complement strand
TATATATATATGACTCATTGTCAACGGCTACTTATTCAACACATTGTTGAAACGGACCTTTTTTCTGTTTCTCATTCTCTTCATTATTTTTCTTCCTCTTTTTCTTGTATATTTGTATCACACTGTTTTTTTCTGTCTCTTTCCAGTGTCATGCATTCTCTTTTTATCACTCTCTTTCCATTGCTTTTTCTTTCACCCTGCTTGTTTCTTTTTCTCTTTCCTTTGCTCCTCTCTTTCCCTCTTTCTTTCGCTCCCTCTTTCTGTTACTTTTCCTCCATTTTCTTCGTTTATTTTCTCTTTCCTTTACAGCTTTCTCTCACTCCATCTTTCTCTCTCCCGTCTTCCTACTCCGCCTTTCCCCTTATTTCTCTCTTTGTCTCTCTTTCACTTTCACTTTCACTTTCTCGCCATCTCTCTCTCTCGTTTTCCATATCTAACTTCATGCCTTCAAACACTCTTCTATTCCCTTTACATTTACTGTGATCTGCTATAACATGAAATGCTTCTTTGATTCTCTTGTAACTTTTACTCTGTTCGCTACTGAATGTTAACACCAGACCTACCAGCTTCTACAAAGAATACGCCAGTCTCTTTATTAGCTGACCAGCTTAATTTAAACTGTGTGTTCTCTGAGTAATATACTCGGTAAGTTTTAATATCTTTCCATGTTGATGGTTACGCTGGAATAAATATCTATTTCATGACTAACATGTCTCCAGCAAAGATAATTCATAATCACATTTAACCAGATATAAAACAGTTCTTTAAATGATGTTTTCAATAAATTTCATTCTTCATTTTCTTCACTTAATATTTTCTTTTTACGAAAATGAATCTATAAAGTTGTTTTACTACAACAGCAGCAACAAAAATAATGTCTGTGTCACAATGGTTTTTTTCTTTATGTTTATTTTCGTTTCGAATTGTAGTTGTTGTTGTTGTTTTCTTCTTTTTTTTTTTGTTCAAACAGAGAGAGTATCTCTAACGTTATTTTCTCATTCACTGAGTTTGACAGCAATTCTGAAGAAACAGTTTGAAACAGTGTTTTGTCTGACAACCTATATTTCTTCTCGGTAACGACGTTTAGCGGACAAAGAAATGTCTCCAGCTTTATTTTCATATCCACGTAAATATTCTAGAAACAACATTCTATTTTTGAAAATCTAGTTCTCTAGACGACTACGACTCATAATAAATTTAACGTATTGGTAGATTTATATCTCTGTTAAATGTATTTCACCGATGAACTGGAAGATTAAAACATTGTGTTTTCTTAGAAGGGGAGAACAATCATACTTTTCTATTGCAATTGCTATGGTGAAAATTTTCCCACATCATTATATATCATATAAGTTTTTATTGTAGTTTTCGTCGAGGTTATTGTTTTTAGTGTTGTTGTTGTTGTTGTTGGTGGTGGTGGTGGTGGTGGTGGTGGTGG
>NC_068987.1:26524237-26526200 GCF_001194135.2 Octopus bimaculoides | reverse complement strand
AGTAGTGCTGGTGCTGGTGGTGCTGCTGCTGGTGCTGGTCTTGGTGGTGGTGGTGATGGTGGTGGTGGTGGTGGTCGTCGTCGTCGTCGTCGTCGTTGTCGTCATCGTGGTTGTTGTTGAACTCCAAGTTGACCCAGATTGAGCAGACCTATGATGAAAGGTATTAAAGTGCTAACTATCCCGTCCTTTCCCAAACATTGCGAACTTCGGATACTCAGTGACTTGTGTGTAAGAACTCTACAGAGGTTTCAGGATTATTAAACTTTCACGTACAAAACTACTTGATCTTAGAATATCGTTGAGATGTATGTCCCCTACACTAAGAATTTTAACCAGCCACAAATGTGTCGTTTATTTCTATTTCAAATCAGTAAGGTTCAGACACGAGAGGAAAATATTTTGTTTTTATTACTACCAACCACATGGTTCCGGGTTCAGTCAAACTGCGTGGCACCTTGGGCAAGTGTCTTCTACTATAGCCTCGGGCCGACCAAAGCCTTGTGAGTGAATTTGGTAGACGGAAACTGAAAGAAGCCTGTCGGATATATGTATATGTATATATGTATGTGTGTCTGTGTTTGTCCCCCCACCCCACCATCGCTTGACAACCGATGGTGGTGTGTTTATGCCCCCGTAACTTAGCGGTTCGGCAAAAGAGACCGATAGAATAAGTACTAGGCTTAGAAAGAATAAGTCCTGGGGTCGATTTGCTCGACTAAAGGTGGTGCTCCAGCATGGCCGCAGTCAAATGACTGTAACAAGTAAAAGAGTAAAAAAAAAAGAGTAAGAAGAAACATTACACGGGGTTTTCCTCATTAGCTCGTTGATATAAGTGATGTTAGGGGCTCCAACAATATCTCTTTTATCATATGCCTCTGTAACAAAATACCATATGGTTACTTGGCACCTGCTGTCGATAGCATTTAGGTAAATACCAGAAATATGAGGAACAAGAACTTAGTGAAATGAAAATGACAATAGTGGAATACCGTTCACTAACTGATAAGCCAGCATCCTATCTTCATAATATTATAGTCAAAGTAATTTAAAAGATATTTATTTTATCTACTGTCGTGTGTAGATATGAAAAATAATTTATTAATGTTCCTCTGTATTGGACAAAACAGAGGAACTATCATTAATGCATTCCAGCGTATTGATTTCTTAAACTAGTAGCGTCAACAATAAAATAACAACAGTAATGTTTACTACTTTGACACCAGGACACAGGGGATGGGTCTTTAAATATCTAGTATTTATTTTCTCCACTCTAAGAGGATAAACAGTATAGTGGTTACTGACAGGAGTTAAATTCAAAACGAACGTGAAAAAATGAAAGTGAAAAGCATAGCATATTTAGTCACGTTTTCATTGCTTATTGTGTGTGTGTGTGTGTGTGTGTGTGTGTGTGTGTGTGTGTGTGTGTGTGTGTGTGTGTGTGTGTGTGTGTGTGTGTGTGTGTGTGTGTGTGTGTGTGTGTGTGTGTTTATGCGTGCACGTGTGTGTTTGTGTGTGTATGTGAATTCCATAACGGGGGCTGAGAAATTCAAAGAAGATCTCTACAGCCTACAGCCACTTAGAACAAAGAACTCAAAGATACTCAAAGATACATTTAATCCATAATTGTGAGACCTCACATTTTGTTTCTTGACTTAGGCTTTTCGAACACTAAAGAATAATAGCGGAGCTAATTTATAGGTTACTTATGACAAGAAGGGAAAAAAAAATTACATACCCTTAAACATACACCCATACATACGCATACATACATACACATATGCACACATGCACACACATGCATATATATATATATATAATTTTGCTTAAAAGAGTTCCAACACTGTCTGTTTTTTATGTTTTATTTATATTCCTGCAGAACTAATGTGGGGTATAGAATATGGAATATACAATATATAATATAATATACAATATATAATATAAAATAAAATAAAAATGGATGGCA
>NC_068987.1:26521639-26523314 GCF_001194135.2 Octopus bimaculoides | reverse complement strand
ATATATATATATATATATATATATATATATATATAGAGAGAGAGAGAGAGAGAGAGAGACAGACATGCACAAATATAAAACATACATTATAATGCATATATACATACACACAAGTGCATGGTCACGCCTGTTATAGGTATATGGGATTTTCACTAGTTTCGTCCAGTTTGTGAGGGTTTAGAACCCACACCTAGAACACAAATGCGCAACAGAACAAACAAATGGAATATTACTTGGTTCACACCTCCAGACAATATTATCTTGACTCTAATAGAAAATACCTACCCCCGAGTCACAAATGCTATAAAATCTTCATCAAAGATATATTTCAAATATCTTATTCGTATTCGCGTAATTTGCTTCAAACATTACAAGAAGCTAGTGAAAAACCATTTTTTCTTCAACAACAGCAAATTTCACTAATACCAACTCTTACGATTCAACAATAACTGCTACGGAAAGGGTATAGATTACATATCTTCCTTTAACAATAACTCTTCATCCAGAGCCTATATTAGTATAACATCAAACCACTTTAAACACCGGTACGCTTCTCACAATTATTCTTTTAGGGACTCTAATAGGGCTGAGAACACAACACTAGCTACCTACATATCCGATTTTAAAATGAACTCCATTTTTTATGTCATCCAGTGGAATACTGCACTATAGGAAACTGAAAATTGTGCAAATTTTACCCATATGAAAGATTGGAAATCTTAGTCGCCAATGGAACTCCTTTGAACAGATTCACTGAATGGGCTCCATTTTGCGTTCATAGAACTCATGAAATTCACAGATATTTCGACCTCTGAAACTATACCAACCTGTAAATCCCAGCTGAGATACATGCGTACGTATTCACACAAATATTACGTTTCTTCTTACTAAGAAACATATCTTATGACAATTCTGCTTCTTTCTCGTTACTTGGTCCATCCATATCACTTGGTTAGTTGATTAGTTGATTAGTTGAAGTGGGAAAGAGGACGGGAGGAATGGGGAGGGGAGGAATGTTGAAGGGGAGAGAGGGATATGGATGGGGATGGATAGGAAAGGGGATGGGGGATTTCCTTTCTCAAGGTTCTGAGCTCAAAATCCGCCCAGGTTGACTTAATCTTTTATTCTTTCCGGGTCGATAAATTAAGTAACAGTGAAGAACTGGGGTTGATGTAATCGACAGCTCCCTCTCCATCAAAATTCCAGACTTGTTGCTATAGTTGAAAGGGTTGATAATTTTATATCTTATATTCAAAACCCTTAACATTCTGAGTACAAATTCCGTCGAATCTAAGTCTGCCTTTCATTCTTTCGGAGTCGATAAAAAATATACCAGTGGAGTACTGAGATCGATATAATCGACTTAGCCCATTTCCAGAAATTGCTGGCCCTGTATCAAAATTCCTTTGGTGACAAAGATTTCCAAAACGTTACTTAAGTCTCCCTATTATTACAGATACAATATTTACAGCCTTTATATCACCTGAATAAATTGTATTTTTATGACTTGTGATATATTTTCTGTTTAATTTTGATTGTTTACATGCTATTGTATGTTTTACAACAGTTTCTACTTTGGGATGTTGGCACTCCTACATATATATGTCTGCAAGTCTGTGTATCTATATATAAAGTACATATATTTCTTATATGTATACATATATATATATATATA
>NC_068987.1:26520760-26521374 GCF_001194135.2 Octopus bimaculoides | reverse complement strand
ATATATATACATACTTACATATATGTGAGTGTATGTGTTTGTATGTGTGTGTGTGCGTGTGTTTGTGTGTATGTGCCTCTCTGTGTGTGTATGTATGTATATATGTATATATATATATATATATATATTCTAGATAGATAGATATGCATTACTTGAAAATTTTCTGCTCGACAGCTTATGTGGTAGTGCTCCTGTATATGTGCATGAGATAATGTTTAAATTATGTACCTACGTCGGTATAATACTAGTTTACAACAACCACAGTCCGCCACCCCTCCTCAATAATACAAGTTCTATTCAATATACTTTTCCAGTACCTCCCCCAATCACCAACATTTGCAGCAATTTAGACTAGAATACCAATGTGAGCGTGCATATGAGTTTGTATTTGGGTATGCCTGTGTACGCATTACTGTGTGTATGAGTTTGAGTCTACATATAGATATATGTGAACAAGCATATATATGTGTATGCACAGGTGTGTATACGTCAGTATGTATGCTTTAAATGAATGTTTATAAACGCGCGTGTATGTGTGTGTGTGGTTGTGTGTGTGTTTGTGTGTGTTTATGTGTGTGTGTGTGTGTATATGTATATGCATATATATATATATA
>NC_068987.1:26519283-26520600 GCF_001194135.2 Octopus bimaculoides | reverse complement strand
ACAGCATACATGTATATTCATGGGCACATATACACATAGCATATATGTGTAAATGATGTGCCAAAATCCAAAATAGAAAGTGTTGTAAAATACAGATTGACACGTGAGCAAATGAAATTAAGCACAAAGGAAAGAAGGTAAAGCATAAGTCAAAGATAAGTACAATTCGTACAGTTGATATGTATGTATGTACCTGCGTATGTACGTATGTAAGTAGTATGTATGCATGTATGTATATGTGTGCATGTATGATTACGTAATCTTTTTAGATGGTAGCTGTCTCACGGTCAACCTGATTGTTCTGAATTAGTTTCATCCCTGCATGTGTGCTAGGATGTAAAACGGATCAAGAAATGAAATGATAGTGAGAGATCTGTACGTTATTTAATTTAAGTGACAAAAGCTAGTACAGCATTTTTGCCACTCTCTCTCTCGCCATCGTACGTTTCAGAAGTAAACTTATTAATGTTAATAGCACTCCTTGACAAGAAAAGAACGGGTCAGGGTACAACAACATGAAATGAGTGAAAATTCTGTGGGCCATGACACTGATTGGAAGGTATTCTTTTATTTTATTTGTTTCAGTCATTTGACTGTGATCATGCCGGAGTGCCGCCTTTTAGTCGAAGAAATTGACCGCAAAAGTTATTCTTTGAAAGCATGTTACTTATTTTGTCGGTATCTTTTGGCGAGCCGCTAATGTACGGTAACGTAAACACACCCATATCGGTTGTAAAGGGATCGTGACAAACACAGACAGAAAGACACACATGTAAATAAATATTGGACGGGTTTCTTTCAGTTTCCGTCTACCAAATTCAATCGCAAGGGTTTGGTCGACCCAAGGCTACAGTAGAAGACACTTGCCCAAGGTGTCACGCAGTGATTGGGAAGCAAGCAAGCTCCTTACTATACAGCCATGCCTACGCCTGTATGGTAACAACTCTGTATAGATTTAGGATTTATTCAACCACCTCATAAAAACATTCTTCTTTTGCGTGCCTACAATGTCTTAGAGTCACTTTCAAAGAACGGCGCATTATGCTATGTATCTTAACCAACATACACTTCACTGTGAGGCATTATAAATCACCTTGAATCTCAACAGGCGCCGGAAATCTAAATAATTAATTATTGAGCTGTGCTCTACTCAATCGTTTGAAACCTATTTCTTTGTTGCACTACTAGAAAGCTATAGCTAATTTCTCATTCACACGGCTTCATTCCAGCATAATCTTTTGTTATATACATCCATGCACACACACACACACACACACACACACACACACACACACACACACACACACACACACACAC
>NC_068987.1:26514655-26519182 GCF_001194135.2 Octopus bimaculoides | reverse complement strand
TGTGTGTGTGTGTGTGTGTGTGTGTGTGTGTGTGTGTGTGTGTGTGTGTGTGTGTGTGTGTGTGTGTGTCTTTGTATTATGTATGTATGTGTGTTTGTATGTACTTTTATATGTATGTTTCATCTTTGCTAACATCTAAAACTAGACAGAATCTATTAAATTTCCTTTTTGAACTTCTAATATTTGTGCAAAACGCACGAGGAATCTCCAACGTTTAATCAGATTAAAAGTTAATCCCCACCACCAATTAAAATTAAACAAATATAAAACATTTAGCAAATAAAAAAAATGATCCCGAAGTTTGATCTCAAGCGTTACTAATTTAAATAGCTAAATGTATTTTACTCAGTGCCAAGTTTCGTGGGTTTAAATAGTATAATAGTCAGTGCATCAGGGCATTCGCAAGCAGATTTCTAAGTACATATTTCTCAGTTCTATTTTTTTTTAATACTTGTGTGACATTTAGATAGAAAATAATATACAATATTTACGAAAGGTTGCTCCACAAGATAATGTATACTGTAAAAATAAGAAGAAAATACTTAGAGAACATTATCGTGGAAAACAGATAGACGATATTTACATTTTTAACTAACCACCTTCAGGCAAACGCAAAATGCATTACGTCAACGAATGACATTCCGTAGATCGCAAATTAAAATACAGGAATGCAGATAAATAGGACTTAGTGGACATGTGGATATATGTGCAGGTAAGAAACAACCACACTTTTCGATTTTTCTTATCTATATACTCGGTAATAATACAACTCAGCGCCAACGGATTAACGCAGAAATAACCTTCACTATCAAATAGCGACTATGTCTAGATTCCTGTGCCGGAGATAAGGAGACAATCACCACCGACAACATTACTGCATCTCTAGCTGGGTCCACCACCACGATTACTGATAGATTATAGATGAATAATAGCTATTAACCAACACTACCGCTAGTACTACTTAGACGAAAGACTTCATAAAGCTACTGGGAAACCTAGCTGTTGCTACTACTACGATATTCTCCACCACAAGCAGACCTACCAGCTACCACTATTATTAAGCTGATATCGCTGTCAAATAGCAACAGTCAGAAGGATAAGAAATAAAACACCATCTGATCTCCATAAGAAAACATGTGAACTTCCAAGACTGATATTTTGAAAGTTTAACTTATTTCGATGTTTTTCCATTTTATTCCAGCAAGAAGAGATCATCTTCAAACAACCGAAACCGGTAGTTGGTTAAGTCAAATATACATAGTGTCTTTCTGCTTCCTATAATAAATTACTCTTGGCATTTTTTCGAAAGGTGCGGCTGTGTGATAAGAAGCTTACTTCCCAACTACATGGTCTCGGTTTCAGTCCTACTGCGTGGCACCTTGAGAAAATGTCTTCTACTATAGCATCGGGCCGGCCAAAGCCTTATGAGTAGATTTGGTAGACGGAAACTGAAAGGAGCCCCTCGTACATATATATGTATGTGTATATATTTATGTGCGTTTGTCATCGTATCTGAGTTTGTCCCACCACCACTACCACCACCACCACCACCACCATTGCTTGACAAGCAATGCTGGTGTGTTTATGTCCATAAGTCCTAGGGTTGATTTGTTCGACTAAATGAACTAATCAAAATAGACAAGAAAGCAAGAAAAACAATGACAAGATTTAGGATGCACCACCCAAAATCTGAAATAGAAAGGTTATATATATGCAACGTATAGAAATTGTTAGAAACCTCACACAGCTAGAAAACTATTACAAAATAATCACCATAGGACTACAAAAATACTTACTTCAGAAGCAAGGAAAACTAATAGCCACAAAACACGAACAAAACAAAAAACTGCTTTCAGTCTTTAAGGAGGTTGATAAATACAAACAAGAAGTCATATTACCTGAAGAAAACGAAGAAACAACAAAAGCTGTAAAACAAATGAGATGCAAACTAAAACTCGAACAACGGATCATAATAAAACGATGGCAAGAAAAGCCCCTTCATGGCAAATACTGGGCTAAACTAAACGCAAAAGAAATAGAGAAAGCAAAATCCCAGCAATGGCTGGGAAGCTCAGGGCTCAAAGCAGAGACTGAAGGATTTTCAATTACAGCAAAAGACCAAAGCCTCCAACCAAGAAATTACCAAAAACATATAATGAAAAGAAACATAACAAGTAACTGCAGAATATGTAGAGATGGACAAGAAACAATAAATCATATTGTCTCTGGCTGTCCAGTCCTGGCTCAAGAGGAATATATTCACAGACACGACGGAGTTGGGACCTGGAAGCTATGCCAACACAAAAATACCCAAAACATATTTTCTTTCAGCTTCATAAAATTTTATTCTTAATTTTTCTTTAGAAATCAGAATCTAAATCTCCATCTGAGTGAGAAAATTTTAAAAGATAGTGTACAGAAACCCAGACGATAAAAATCCAAATTGACGTGTGAGGATGGACGTGTGTGTATGTGTGTGTGTGCGTGTGTTTGGTGTGTGTTTTTGGTGTGTGTATGTATATGCATGCCTAACTCCAAAACTGCTTCACCAGTTTACGTACCAGATCGTACCAGCAAAAACGGACTATACTATTGAGATTCGCTTATCACATCTCATAAATTATAAAATTATACAAAACTCTTATTGCAATGTCGTCATATGTTGTGAGCGAAACACTGACTTCAATTAGGTGGACGGAAACGCTCTTAAAAACGAAAACAAAACTTTCATTCGAACTGTGCATGCTTTTTCCCTTCATAATGCACGCACACAAATACATAGATATGAATGTACATGCATACACTCCACCCCACACACATATATACATATATGTAAATATATATACAACTCTGTTGTATATATCCATATAATTGTACACACATGTATGTATTATGTATATATATATATATATATATATATATATATATATATATATATATACACGTTGGAGTACACGTTGATCTCTATATGTCTCAGAGAGGAAAAAGTCGAATAAGCTAAGGGACTGTTCTGTAAGAAAAAATAATCAATTCTCGGTTTGTTTGTTTCGGTAACGTACAAAAATAATTCGGCATGAAAGTCATAATATTTATTCAGAAGCCTACAGAAAATGCAAACAGTATATATTTTCGTGTGAGATGAGAATGTAACGAAAGAAATATTCGGAAAGCAAATATAAAAATACATACAATCACGCATATATAAGTATGAATATTTATCTATACAAACAGACACACGCACAAAGACACACACACACACACATAATACATATATATATATGCATACATACATACATATATATATATATATATACACATACATATATATGCATATGTATATCTATATCTATATATGTATATATATTGTACATATATATATATATACATGCACACTCAAACATTTATATATATGTATATATACACGTATATAAATTGTACATATATATATATATATATATATAAACACACACATACATATATATATGTATGTGTATATATATATATATATATATTCTCTCTCTTTCCTTTCCCGAACGTCTAATAACACTATCCGTATCACGTCCTCACTTTGTTGTTTTTTGTTATTGTTTTTTGTCTTTTTTTGAACTTATATATATATATATATATATATACATATATACATGTACAGACATGTATATCTAAGTATGTACTGATATATATATATATATATATATGTATATATATTTATATATATATATATAGAGAGAGAGAGAGAGAGACAGATACAAATATATATAGATACATATATGTATATATATGTATGCATATATATGTATATATATATGCAGTTTATATATATATATATATATATATATATACCTTTTTATTAGCTGAGGGAATGTGTCTCATTTTAATATAGCTTTACGTTCCTATAAAAACACTAACAAATACTGTCCCTCTGTGATAACGAGGTTATTTCAAATCGTGTAAGCGGTGAGACAAACAAACAAACAAACAAACAACGCAGCTGACAAACAAACTGACAAACAAATTAAAAGACAGAATAAATAAAAAAATAATATCACAAACTAAAATATCATTATCCGCTATTTCAAAGTTTGTGCCGTAAAGTCGGCAATGTTGATTTTTATTCGAAAGGGTAATAATCCGGAACAGGAAATATATAAAGGTGGTGGAGAGATACGAAGAGAAAAGAAAGAGATGGTGTGGATAAATAGAGGAGAAAAGAAAATGACTCAGAGACACAGAAAAGGAAGGTAATAATCACATGAGTTGGGCATTATGCAGAATCATTTCTTTTAGTTCATTCTATTTCCATCATAGAAATGAACAGTCTAGATTCAAAATGAATAGAGAGTAACTCATCAGGTCTCATTCATAGCCATCGACTCTACATACTTCCTCTACTCCTGCCGATTATTTAACACTGTATTTCCCTCTCCCTTCGACTTTCTCTTTCTCACGCCCTCTCTCGCTCTCTCTAACTCACTCTTTTTCTCTCTCTCCCACTCTCTTTGTACATATATATATATATATATATATATA
>NC_068987.1:26513790-26514085 GCF_001194135.2 Octopus bimaculoides | reverse complement strand
AGAAGAAGAAGAAGAAGAAGAAGAAGAAGAAGAAGAAGAAGAAGAAGAAGAAGAAGAAGAAGAAGAAGAAGAAGAAGAAGAAGAAGAATGTAGACACACACATTGTGAATTATAAAGCACAGGATACGCCGCCACCAAATGTTATATGCATGCATGTTTCTCTCTTTCTCTTTCCACACACCCACGCACACATGTGCACATGATTGTGAATAAGCATGTGTATTGTTAAGTATGCATACGCACACATAAGCACGCACGCACACACACACACACACACACACACACACACACACAC
>NC_068987.1:26507970-26512810 GCF_001194135.2 Octopus bimaculoides | reverse complement strand
TAGATAGATAGATAGAGAGATAGATAGATAGATAGATAGATAGATAGATAGATAGATAGATAGATAGATGGATAGATAGATAGATAGATAGATAGATAGATATGCATGTACATACATACATACATACATACACACACACATACATATATATAGAAAGAAAGAAAGAAAGAAAGAAAGAAAGAAAGAAAGAAAGAAAGAAAGAAAGAAATATATGTGAGGCTATGTCTGTGTTTTGTGTGTGCTTATATGAATCTATGTATGTTTGTGTGAAATCTTGGTAGTAAAACGGAAGCCAGAAAACGTGATAGAAAAATGCATCATATAAAGGGTTGGCCAAAAGTCAGCCAACAGTAAATCAAAATTCCATAAATACTATCTGTAATTCTGTATTGACTCGAATGGAAAAATGTAACGCTCAATAAGGACTTCAGTTTGAAAATTTTTCATCATGTTTCATATTTAGATGCTTTTCTCAAATTCATTCAGTTAAACATAAATAAATCTTGGAATTAGATGGTTTTGATTTACTGTCAGGTGACTTTTGGCCAACACTGTATGTATGTTTATAGGGGGATGTGTGTGTGTGAGAGAGTTATGGATGTGAATGTGCCTGCATGAATGCAAACGTGCGCATAACATATGCGTATATCATAACGTCTTGGAAAATATAATTTCCAGAGGATTATTCGAAAATGTGTGTTCTGACTAAAAGTAAATATTAATAGCTTGAAATTACAAAACAATGTCACATAAAACATTTTGTTATTTATCTAAGAGTTATATGTTGCCTATAAAAGAAATATTATTCTCTCTCTCTCTCTCTCTCTCTCTCTCTCTTTCTCATTGTCACTCTCCCTCTCTTTCTTCCTCTCTCTCCCTCTCTCTATCCTTCTCTCTCGCTCTCTGTTTTTTTGTCGCACATACACATAGACACATGTATATGTTGCTATTATGCTAAAGTGCCTTAAGTCCAAAACGTTGCTGCTTCAGAAAGCGAAAAAATAGTACCACCATTCCATAGTAAAACCGTTGCACTACACTTTGACAATTTTTGATATCTTGGCATCTGAAGCAGCTGGAGATACGACAGATTGAACAAAAGAACCGGCTATTGCAAGCAAAAATAAATATTGAAAAAAACACATTTGCTCAAATTTGGAGATACGACAGCTGAAAATAATGGCACGATTTAAATAAGAGTTTTGACTGCTATTTCCAGCAGGTAGACATACTTAGTATGTCCTTTGATTCATTTTAATCCTTCTGTTATTTAATGCTTTTTTGGGGGCCTGCAATCGCCGATATTATTCATTCTGTTATTATCATTTTTAAATTTTTACACCTAGATAATAATTGAGTCAATGATATCTTCGCAAATTATTTTTCTCGTGAAATATTTTTCTCATGAATTATTTTCTCGTAAATTATTTACTCCTTGTATACATATATATATAGACAAGTGTAGGATCTAGAGATCGAGATGTAGGAATAAAGTTTGCTTGAAGCAATCCGTAGTAAATATTAAACAACTTTCAGGGACAACAATAGTGGTTTACTTGGACGGAATGTTGTCGATTTTTTTCGTATCGAAGTACGATAAATTGAAGAAAGTTCGTTTTATATTTCGCAGTAGGCGGCCAGGCTTACCGAGTGTGTGAATAAGAATACAAGAGTTACAGAATGGGGTAGATAAAATCCGGGCTACATATGCTTCATAGCATGCTTTCTACACATACTCATTGAATCTTCCATGCGTTAACATGTACTTCCTTGCAGCAATGTAAATTTTCATTTAATCAAGATATCTTCGGTCTGAAGTGTAGCGTGCGTTATACGCCTCGCTAGGATATTTACCACTTCTGGGGTCCCACACGCTATCAAATGTAGTAGCCCGGATCTTATCTACTCCATTTCGTAAATATATATACAGACAAACCAACAGCAACAAGCACAAGTATACACGCACACACAGGGGTGAACACACACACACACACACACACACAGACACACAGAGACAGACAGACAGACAGACAGACAGACAGATAGATAGATAGATAGATAGATAGATAGATAGATAGATAGATAGATAGATAGATAGGTAGATAGATAGATAGATAAACGACGGCTTCTTTCAGTTTCTGTCAACCAAATCGATTCAGTACTCAATGGTCTGCCAGGAGCTATAGCAGAATACACTTGACCGAAGTGATACACAGTCAGATGAGGCCCGGAACTATGTGAATGGGAAGCAAACTTCTTGTCACACAACCACGCCTGTGCCTATATATTTCAATCAGCATTTTTCTGATATGGTAAGCCATAGTTACGTGATAATAATTCAAGGGAGATAAATCTTTCCACCGGGGAAAAAACTACAAAGTGACTTTCAAATGTTTTAAGTATGAGATAATTTCATCAAGAAATATATTGAGTAGCTCTTAAATGTCTCAACATGTTTACGATTATTATTCTATATGTCTTCTTCTTCTTCTTCTTCTTCTTCTTCTTCTTCTTCTTCTTCTTCTTCTTCTTCTTCTTCTTATTATTATTATTATTATTATTATTATTATTATTATTATTATTATTATTATTATTATTATTATTATTATTGCCTTTGCACAGCTCCTAACGCTGGAGATGTATTACAGTGTCAGCTGTTCACTACCAGTGAACTAAGGTAACACCTCTTCTTTTTCGAGCACCTTCCGGAGTATTCGAGCGGTTCCAAGCAGTGTTGTTTACTGCAAGTGCTCCTCCCTTATTGCAGCCCCTATTTGTTCCACGTACTTCTTGAGATTTTTGCTCATTGTTCCCAGTGTTACCTTTTTCATCGACCACAACTCCTTAACTTCCCAAGCTAACCTGTCATATCACTCGACTTTTCTTTCTTCCTTATCACATATCTTGTTGTCAGCTGGGCATGTTATATCTATGGTCCAGCATAGTTTGTTTTCTTTCTCAATTAAGATAATGTCTGGCTTCTATCTCACGTTCGCACTGAATCATAAAATCCCAAAGGATCTTTGCATTTCTATTTTCGACGATGCCTTCAGGTTTGTAGTCGTACCAATTTTTTCTCTGTTCAGTGCATACTTGTTGTAAATGGACTAGCCTGGCTGTATTGTCGTGGCGTCTCTTATATTCATTCTGGGCTAGTGGTGTACATTGGCTGGTAATATGCCACATGGTTTCACCATTTTGTCCACAGATTCTGCACTTATCACTTTCTGATGTGTTATCTATTCTGTATTTTATGTAGTCTGTTCTTAGTGCTCGCTCTTGGGCAGCTCAGATTAAAGCCTCCGTTTCCAGTTTTAAATCACTTTTAGTCATCCACAGCTATCTTTTTTCTCTGCCTGTCTTATCTTCAACATCCCTATGAAATTGACCATGAATTCTTTTCTTTAACCACCTATTTTCAGTTTAATTCGTTTTCAATTTCTTGCACAGTGCTTTATCTTTGCAATCTTCCATCCTACACAAGCCTGACCTTCTTACCTATAATTATAGCGGCGGTTCTGTGGCATTTTTTACATACCATGCTATGTTGTTTTCTTCTGCCGTAATGCTGTGTTTGCCTCCAATCAGTCTTCCTCACCCTCTTTTTCTTGGTACATACAGTCTGTCTGTGTCACTTTTTGGTATCATTATTATTATTATTATTATTATTATTATTATCATTATTATTATTATTATTATTATTATTATTATTATTATTATTATTATTATTATTATTATGATCATTATTATTATTAATATAAAGGCAGCGAGCTGACAGAATCGTTAGCGAGCTGAACGAAATGCTTAGTCGGTATTTCGCCGGTCGCTACGTTCTGAGTTCCAATTCCGCCAAGGTCAACTTTACCTTTCATCATTTCGGGGTCGATAAAATGAGTATCAGTTGAACACTGGGGTCGATGGAATCGAATCATACCCTCCCCCAAAATTGCGGTCCTTGTGGAAAAGTTTGAAACCATTATTATTATTATTATTATTATTATTATTATTATTATTATTATTATTATTATTATTATTATTATTTTATTCCTTCTCCTCTTCTGTATCTTCTAGCTTTTCTTCTTTCTCTTCTTTCCTCATTTTTCTTCTCGTTTCCTTTTCTCCCCTTCCTCTTCTTTTATCCTTCTTCTCCCCTTCTTCCTCCTTCTGTTCTTCCTGCTCTTTTTGCTGTTATTTGATCTTCGACCGGACCTAATTGATCAAACCAATAACCAAGGTCATTAAACTAACTCATTTTATTTTTCCTCTTTTTAGTATTAGTGTACCACGAATTACATTACATTCTAATGTTTCCTTTTAATAAGCAGTTCGGCAGATATTTGTTGCTATCTCTAACAAGTCAAGCAACCGCGTAGAATCTATCTTATTTTGTCCTTTATACCATATTCGTCATCGTTAATGACGTTGATGAATAATCGTTAGAAGATTAAATCTTTAGAAGAACTGATGAAATGTCAGTGTCAGCAACTTGTGTTGCTGGTTACTGTTCAACCATTTGCTTGACCAAAGCATTTACAAGGGTTCGTCGTAAACCCCCATACTTATTCTTAGAATTTTATCAAGTCCTTGTTCGATATGGTCTGAATAATATGAAGCTTTCCTCTCAAAAGTCTAAAGTTACTGTGGTTAAAAATTGGGTATGTGTAAAATAAATGACGTATAAGTGCCAGGGAAATACACACACACACACACACACACACACACACACACACACACACATATATATATATATATATATATATATATATATGCGAGTAAAAATAAATACAAAAAAGATGTTTTTTTGTATGACTGTGTATAGAGGAATATATTATTTTGTTTA
>NC_068987.1:26500344-26507187 GCF_001194135.2 Octopus bimaculoides | reverse complement strand
TATATATACATATCACATGTGATACACAAAGAGTTACAATTCTCAAGCATTAAAATAATATTTGTATATATATATATATATATATTTAGCTCAGTACAGCTGCAACACCCACTAGTATCTTACATTGAATACCACTGATAGTCATTTTGCTCAATGATATAGACCTAACTTACCGTCAAACTACGATGTTTAACACAAGGACATACTAGTTTTTTTCTGTCTGATTCTTCAACCGTAACAAGATGCACTTCGCTCTTCATTTCTTACTATTCTTATTGTATCTCAATTCATCCGTCTTGATATTACACTGAGTAACTTGTAAGTATGTCCTAGTTAGTCTTCTACAGGCTGAAATCCTCTGGAAATTCTCAATATTGTTCCAATAATACTAATACTTTCCTTTTACAGTTTCAATATCACTGATTTCTTTCGCTAGGACACAGAAGAAGACTGATGTATTTGACATTAGTAACACCTGAGTTTTAATTTCTGTACCGTGGTCTGCAAAGCAGAATTATAGATCTGAGTGTTCACTAAGGTATCATTTTGAACAACGGACTCCCCTTACACATTAGACATTTTTCGCAACTTCAAGCCCAAACTACACTCTAATATCATAGTATTATAGTATTTGCTTTATAGCATTCTTTAATCATTACATACTTAAAGCTATTCACTGCCATCGGCTTTCTCGAGAGTGATTGACTTGAATCTAATAAGATACGCACGTACTCTAGGTTAATTATCTCAGACGAAGGAATACAGCATACATGAGAGACCTCGAGAATTGTAAAGGGATAAATAAAGTTATCTTCTGGATGGTGGGGTTACTACTAATAGAGTAATCTATGCTAAAAGCTTCCGAAGGCTAGGTAGCGTTATTAAATCGGACTGGAATTTATCCATCCACACGAAGAGAGTAGCGGTTATTTTGATGAACTTCCACAGAGTTTCTCTACCAAATTTCATTTACAAATCTTTATTCAATCTGAGATTATGATTGAAAAGTGTGCCATGCAAGTACATGGGTCCAATTTAACGTTTAAAATTATACACGGACGCCTGTTCTTAATAGATCTGTTTTACCAACAGTACATGCGAAATTGATAAACGAATGGCCTCATATTTAAAATCACTCTTCTTCACTATTTAACGTTTTATCTCGCATCAGGAAAAGGTATTTATCCATTGTTAAGGAGATACTCAATACTTCTGTATATTTTCCCTATGTATGTGGCTGAATGTCATGTAGAAAACAGAATATTAACTTTGCTTCATTATCTACTGCAATGAAATAACAAGCAAATTAGAACAAGGGTGAATGTAAAACTGCTAGATCTGTTGCGCTATTAGAATCGTTTTCACATTTTTTACTCGTTGGTACATAGGAAACATCGAAAATTAAAAAAAAACAAAAGAGAATAAAAAGGACATTAAATCAAAATATTATCATGCATAAAACTTTCCATATAAATTACAGAAAATGTCCGGTAAGTTTGACATATAAATAATCCACTTGAAATTACAATAAATGTAAAGAAAATTAATGAAAATTATCTGAAAGAATAATTAATTTATATTTGTGGTTTTGCGAGGCATAAATTGGTTTGAATACATTAAGATGCTATGTAAAAGTACATGTCCTTAAAATATGATACATGTTTTATTAATTGCAATTTCTCTGTTGATGTTCAGGCTGCTATTGTATTTCACTTCGAAAAGATATGCCCAACAAAACTTTCTGGTATTTGTGACGATAATGAGTTTTGCGTTGCGAGAAAATCAATTTTAAGAATCAAATTGTTCCATTCAGAATGACCATCAAATTCAGTGTTCAAGTTTACAAGTTCACGCCTGAACGCATTGATTATCTACCATGACTGTCAACTTTCAACTATTAGGCATCTGGAAACGGAAATGACAATAATAAATTCATAGCATGACCAAGTAGTCTTCCAGAGATCCTGTAATGTTAAACAACTCTTTCGTGATTCTTAACGCACCCACTGGAAGTTTATCATCTTGGGTACCACTGATCTAACAGTAGTATCAGTTCCTCATCTTCTCGTTGAATTAAAGAGATTGTTTTTTTTAAGAAACAGGTAGTTTGAAGTCAACGCAGAATCAAAAGAAATTAAATGATATTATGATGAATACCACAGCATAAGGTAAACTACCACTTGTCTAACCTTCTGTCTGCCTTCGACTTAAAGACCTATGATTAAGACATTCCAGCCGTGACTATACCTTCTTATATAGACACTGTATATGTAGATCTTACATCCTTAATGCATTCGTAACACTTTTCGAAAAACACTAAGGAGTGGATTGAAGGATATTTGACTGCTATTTTTCGTATTTGAGCGAAAACTACACAGAACATTTAGTAATTCAAGTCGGAAAAGTGATTTCAGTTTCATTTTTACATCAGGTTATGTAGTGAAATAGGTTGCTTTGCAGCCAGACGGTTTCGTGGTTAGCTTGTTTGTGCAGCATCACTAAGGTGCCGCACAGCGGTAAATGGAAACTGTATGGAAGACCGCCATAGGTGCACACATACGCATATATATACATATGTGTGTATGTGTAAATGTATGTGGGCGTGTAACCGTGTTTTTGTTTGTCCCCCCGCCCAGTCGTTTGACAACCTGTGTTATATCAAATACAAAACTCAGTACCAAACCTTAAAATAAGTACTGGGGTCGATTTGAACGCCAAAATCTTTTTAAATGGTGCCCCAGCTTGGCTGCAGTCCAATGACTGCAATAAATAAAAGTATAAAAGAATATGAGTTAATATCACTTTCTATGCAATACACAGGAGAATGGTGTGAATAACATAACACTGGGATTTTCTATCCACTAAAAAGTTGCTGTCTTGTACTTAATCAAGAAGAAGCAAAAATATTATTTATCTAATGTCCCACCGTCTCTACTAACTCATCAACCTGTTTAATAATAAAGTACTAACGCTAATTAAAATAAGCTGCTAAGAAATCACGCAACGACTAATGGAATCTCAAAAAGATAGCGGATACAAGTATTGCATCTTATTATTTGCGGTGAATAAAATATCATATATAAATATTCAATGTAATCAATTGCGTTTCATAATTTTTTTGAAATTAAAACGAAAAACTTATTTGTTATGCAGTTTGAAATGAAAATCTATTAATTTATATAATGAATGTAAAGCTGAATAAGAAATGAAGTATTGCATACAAAATAATGGAAACTAACAAAGATTTTTTGAAATCAGTAAAAATAACTATTCGATTCTGCATATTAAATAATTGAAGTTTGAGTTAGGCCAGTGTAACACTTTGGTTATGTAGAACAGTGAATATTGATTTTTGTCTCTGGCACAAGGTTACTAATTCTCATGAAAGGATAAAGCTAATTTAGTCTATTTCGATATATTCTTCGTACTTATTTTACCGTCTACAGATGGATTAAAAGCAAGGTAAACCCCAGTGGGTAGAGAACTGAAACTTTGTCACGAATACTAAATAATGTAAGACAACTCAATTTGGCCCGATTTCCTATTTCACTCACGTCACCGTCTTCAAGAATATTGTTTATTATCATTATTATCATTGTCACATTAACGAGATCTAGGTGTTTGTTTCGATAATTCCATAGTCTTGAAAGTTTCGTATAAGTGTTCTTTTAATTTCACTATTCATCTGCAAAGCTGCAATTAAGCACTCTTAAATTGATAGACAAACATCAAACATAACATGGCATCGTATTATTCACAAAGTGAGCAATGATAAAGACGAATTAGGAAATTTATTGCGCTTAATATTTGATAATATTTCATTCACTGGCCAAATGAGTGAGTAAACGATTCTTTATGATGGTACGTTACCTAGATTGTACTTTCAAGTAAGCTACACAGTGTTGTTTCTGTTTCTATGATTCTTGCTTTCATTATGAATAAACAGCGAATAACGAAATTAACACACCACCATACTGGAAAGACGTAACTTTGTTAACGTATTACACAATAAAAACCACAGACTGGAGCAAAGTCTTTTAACGGTCGCAACAAAGACAGATTCATACGTAATTCGGTGTTAACATATTGATTGCATGACACTGAGTTTACCTGGTGAGGTTGAGCCAATTCCTATTATTTCCAACTATCTTACTTATTGTTCAATGCAAGAAATATTAATGTTAATGTAACTCTTGAATCATCCTAGACATACACACATCCATGCATATACACACATGCTTGCATACACATACACACGC
Organism: Octopus bimaculoides; assembly: GCF_001194135.2. NCBI lineage: Eukaryota > Metazoa > Mollusca > Cephalopoda > Octopoda > Octopodidae > Octopus > Octopus bimaculoides. The sequence continues at coordinate 26,502,928 of NC_068987.1, read as the reverse complement.
ACACATACACCACGCACACATACACGACGCACACATACACGACGCACACATACACGACGCACACATACACGACGCACACATACACGACGCACACATACACGACGCACACATGGATATAGATGTTTATGTGCATAGAAAGTATGATAATGGTGTAACTTGTCAATTATGTATGCGTCCACGTATTACCGAATATGTATGCTTCGAGAAAGTTCATTTGAATTCGAGAGCTATCCACCCCTCTGTGAAAACTTTTCATTTTGGTTAGGCCTAAAAGTGTTCGTTTTTCAACATGTCTCCATTTCGGCCAGTTTATATTCTAAACTTTTCATTACTGGTCACAAAATGTTCTGAATATGTTTTTTTTTTTTACTCCTGATGAGAGATAAAGGTCTCGAAACTGATCGCTCTTTGCTACAAGGTACGAGCACGTATATTTCCTTTATATTATGCATCATAGCGTTTATCTTTCCCCTTATATTTCTCACAACATAAACTTGCGTCACAGCTTCAAAAGGTCAACATTCTCTAAAACTTTTACTGAGTATTTTCAATATCTCGTTGAGACTATTATGATACATATAATGGAGTATGTGTCTTATTATCGAATATATGCTCACGGCGCAAAGGTACGCAACTACCCTAAGAATTAAGACCGTAGAGCTATCTGAATCCGACCTCTTGGATATGATGCCAGGACTGAATTTTTGAAAGTACACCAGTAATTCTCAATACAAACTAATTTCTCATATAAAGAATATTAAGAAATAAAAGAACATTAAGAAATAAAAGTTTGTCAAATTTTATTTGAGAATATTAATACATCCTCAAATAAAATTTGACAAACTTTTAGAAATAGAAAACAATAACTATAAAGTACTCCAAAACAACAAATTTACCCAGAATTGTAAAAGGATTCATATTATATAAAATTGCTGCTAGAACTACAGCTCATAAAGATAAAGTTGGTAACAGACTAATATTTTTAACTCAGAAACGTACGTCACACTTAATGAATAATAAAAATAAATATTAACCCATCTTTCGAGAACCGTTATAGGATTAGTTAGAAAGAAAATCTTAATATTTTCTTTAATTTTAGAATTCAACTAAGACGGTGAACTGGCAGAATCGTTACCGCGCCGAACAAAATGGTAAGTGGCAAGTGTTCCAAATTTAGCCTGGGGTTGGCTTTGCCTTTTAGCATTTTGGGGCTTAATAAAATAAGTGCCAGTTGAGTACTGAGGCTGATAAAATCGATTTACCCCTCCATAAAATTGCTAGTATTGTGTATTGTGCCAAGATTTGAACCACTTTTAGGAAGTCGACTGATGTTTAGCAACAGAGCAAGAGTAATACAATAATAAACCCCTTTAATAACATGAATAATAAAGTAGTTTCAGATTTATGCATGATTCATATCAATATTAGCGAACGTTAACCAATCAACTCAAAACCGTTACACATCTGCAACCTAGTATATACTAAGATAAATTATAATATCCATAATAATGCTTTGAATATTCCCATACACTCTAGAAAACGCTGCGATGCAACAAAGATTTCACCGGGGTAAAAAAAAAATGTCAGATCACATAGTTTCATTCGACGTCAGTATGGTGTCGTCTTTCAACGCAAGAATATGGTATAATGTTGATTTATGTATCTTAGATACACTCAAAACGACATCTATCATAAAGAAGATATGTATAGAAATAATAGGTAATTATATCCAACATACAAGTGGAAATAAAAGGGAAATATTCAAAAATTTCGACATCAAAATAGTTACCACTAACATAAGTGTTATAGATTTTTATGATATTCCCAATTAAGCAGAGACAAGCACATACTCTTTAGCAAACTGAATGAAAATCTCTCATATATTAATATAGGCATCTGCGTCTACTTGTCTGTTCTGATTTCAGCGCTAAGTGTGAATCACCGTCTTCACTCAGCATGTAATCATTTAACGACCTAGCAGTTGAAGCTTTGCGAGGATTTACGGACAAGACAGACGTAATATTTTACTATTAAACTGTATGTTGTAGTTCATTCAAAATCATTTTTAGAGGTATTTTGAACCGATAGGTAAATGTACTTGTATAGATATTTTAACAGTTAAAGTCACCAAGTTAAACAAGATTTCCGTTTGCCGCAAATTTGATAGAATAGTCGAATTTAAAATAATCGCAGGCATGTAAGACTCTTGGTTTGTTATTGATAACACCGATCTCAATGAAAAGTGTTTCAGAGCATATCGTTCGCGTTAATTTATATTTAAATCCAACGCGGTGTGTATTCTATTTCCCTACATTTTATTAGACATAATTGTTGGTTGTGTTGCTGATTTATTTCTAGAAGCGATATCATTTGATGCATTTAATTATCATTAGATGCATTTAAATACTTAATCTCTTGCTTCATAGGGCGTAATATATCAACAAGCTAAATTATTACACTTATGTTGTGTCCACACAGAGAAGACGTCATAATGAAGGGTGTCTATTTACTTTTGAGATGCATGTGTACATACACACATATGTACATGGATATATGGATATATATATATATATATATATATATA
>NC_068987.1:26497726-26500182 GCF_001194135.2 Octopus bimaculoides | reverse complement strand
TGTGTGTGTGTGTGTGTGTGTGTGTGTGTGTGTGTGTATATATAAATATACATACATACATATATACCATGTTGAACCGTTAATCCCTACACAATTTTTCTCTCTCCGTTTTTTCATTCCTCTTTTGGCCTATTTTCCTCTTAATCCTTTCTGTCGAAGGGCGTAGGCTCGATACGTAACAGGCTTTTCCATTCTTCCCGAGCGTTAGACTAATACACCTGCGTGTTGTTCCTGCGCCTGTTTTCGTCTTTTGTTTTCTGTAAATTTGAACTATATATTTGTATATATATATATTGAAAATAAGCTAAAGGAAATCAACCACTTTGAAAGGGAATTGGGAATAATCATAAGTAGCTCCGTTATCGGAGTTAATACCCTGTATATCAAAATACAAAACTTGAACAATGGAACTGCAATCTTAACGTCATTAAATGCATTCAGGTCACTGAAACGAAATCACCCATCATTTTCTATCAATGTCACTTTACGAATATTTCATCCATCCATGTCTAAATGTCTCTTTCTAAAATCGTGTATTTCAGGAGAGAATTCAATACAATTTATGATATATGTACTAGAATAATGAAGAATGCTTGGAATTTACTACCATACGACAACGATTCCTACTGACTCGAAAGTAGGGTAACCCATTTCCGACTACTCCATGAATCCAAGATGGAACTGACTGTGTAAGATTGCTTAACTTAGATTCCTTCAGCAAATACCCCTTTGCAGCATTAGTTTGTATTAAGATGACGATTTAACAATCTCATAGGATATGAACTTCCACGCCCTATATTGATTTTAAAAGAATTTAATAGGAATATTTAAGATGTTGCATTTAAATCTATATATTTGCACAAACTTAATAGCTAACTTCCTATCTATACCCCTAAACTTAAACACAGGCAAACATTACCCAAATGACGCCACTCTATGCATGAACAAAATTATCTTTAACCAAACTTTTCCACTTACCTTTACCCAAAATTCGGGGTAGTGCAACGAGAAGAGATGATTCTTTAATCTAACCCCTGTCTGGGACATCTTTAATAAGACCAGTGTATGTTTAAATTATTCTGTTATATCATTTGTATAGTAGCTATTAAAATAATTCCAGGACATCCTCTGTGTGATAGCTGCCATAGATTTCTGTACATTAAATGAAAGATTGCGTGGAATTGTTATGAAGCGTCTAAATTATCAGCTTTATTGCCTACACGGTTAGGAAATGATATATCACATCGATAATTAAAGTGGATAAAATATGATCCGACTGATTAATAAGAAATTAAACTGATTATATCCAATACAAAATGCTATAATTTATTTTTAAATACTTTACAATGTCACATTTTATTGGCAAATTAGCTCTTAATATGTTATTTAGATAATGTAGTGACAGAGGAAAATTGAGAGACAGGCAATATTACTTGTATTGTGTGTGAGAGAAGAATTAAGTATTTATCTGCATAATGCTACCAAACATAGACTTATGCAGTATACTACACCCTTAAATTTAGCAAATTGATCATTTGGCCAAGAATAAATCATATTGGACAAGTAAACGATCAAACTGAGAGCATTCTTTGGACATCAGCTTTTGACTCTTACCCACAGGACAAGAGCAGATGTGATACCGTAATGAAGTTCGATCGACAACTGTGTAGCATCAGGTTAAATCTAAAACACAACACATTTGACTGGTCTCTTCTACAATATTCTCAAATCAGCCCAAAATTTGTGAGTGAAATTTCTTTGACGGTAAGTGGAAGACCGTCTGAGAAACATACCTTGTTCTAGGCAGCTAGATTTAATCGTTTCCATGTTTAACACAATGTCCAGATTTTAGATGCCTTTACTAGGTCTCACTTTGTCGTAAGCACTTAGGTTTTTATCTATGGTTTGAGAATAACTTCCTCACATTAACCCCAGAAGTTCTCAAAATTGTCATGTTTCTGTACTTCAATCTATGTCATTACACGTGACTTAACTCTGTCTGCCAGCATTAGTTTTCTTGATATCATACCTACCATTCAATGATATCTAACTGATACGTTGGTAGCCGATACAAAAGAAATTCATTGTTCACGTTTAGAATAAATTTTGGAAATAGATAACAAATTGTGAAATTTTGAATGCAACTTCGTTATGCACAATTACAAAGTACTATTCTCTCAGCCATTCCATGAGAATTTGAGTAAAGCTTCGGTATGCATTAAATTATCAAGCTGTCACACCGAAAAATCTCTTTATCGGAGACTATACTCTAATATCACAAGCGTATAATACAGTCTCAAACACACGCATACACACACATGCATATACATGCACACACATAATTTCATATACATATATATATATATATATATATATATATATATAATTATATATATACATACACAGAGACACACACACACGCACATACTGATATATATATATATATATATATATAT
>NC_068987.1:26490444-26495444 GCF_001194135.2 Octopus bimaculoides | reverse complement strand
AACAGAGTCTAAAGCGCAACACAATTGATACTAGATCCATAGCAGAATTTCTTGGAGATTGGGTAACATAGTTATCTAAGTTTGGCTCATAGTGAACTTACGTCATTATATACTACCTCTTCTATAACAATAATTATCGAACTTGCTGTCTAGAATATATTATAACAGAGACAAATATGCTCTACGTTTGAAAAACATAGACTCTAATACGAATGGACTATCGGTTCGCATATAATTGCTAAATATATATGCTATATTGATTAATATATACGTGTATATAATCGTATGTCAGTATGTCTGTTTATATATATATGTATGTAATCCATTGTCTTATGTATGTGTGTGTATATGTGTGTATGTGCACGCAGGGATATAATATATTTATTGGCAAATGCATTTGTACACATGCCAGTTTGTATTTAGATTAGTCAGTTGGTTCTTATTAACTCTCTTACTTCTATTTGCATTTTACATTTGCATCTACTTTCATATTTTAGAAGTTATATGAATGTCTCTCTTTCTTTCGTTTTCTCTCTCTCTCTCTCTCTCTCTCTCTCTCTCTCTCTCTCTCTCTCTCTCTCTCTCTCTTTCTGTCTCTCTCTCTCTTCTATTATACTAAATTAATGTATCTGCACTTAAGAGTTCTTGTTAGTAGAGGAACACGGTAATACGTCCTCTCACCCATGCTTTTCAATTCATACCTAAAAAGCCTTACGACAATTTTGCAAAATGAACGCACCCATCATCCTCATTTGAAAATGACATCAATTTCATATCATCTCGGTAATCTCCGTAAACAGCTGCAAAGATAATCCAACTTTACATTAATGCTCTAAATATCTGACTTCACAATGACAGACTCAATATAGCACCTACTAAAACTAGTTACATTTCTTGCCAACAACACTAGAAAATATCAAATACAACCAACCATCACACCCATTAAAATTAATATATTTCCAACACAGAAGACAACTAATACTAGAATATTCATACAACACTTTTACATTTCCAGCACATACAGAAGATACTAAAACATCAGCAAGACGTACAACAGCAGGTAGGGCACTCATAGATACCATATTTCCTCAGTATAAAGACACATTACATTATATTGACCATGTATATTACCACTTCTGTCCTCAACTCCCATTTATCAAATCACATGAGAAAGAAAGATATGTCACCATTCCAAATTGCCTCGACTACATTTACTTAGCAAACGTGTCTTTACGCCCACATTCGATCTGTTAGAGATAGTAACCTAAGTGTCTAAAATTAAATTGGACTGCGTAGTCCTAGAGATAAAAAAAGATATGATGATCACAGCCAGAAAGCTTTTGATCATGCATTTGTTCGTTCAGTGTTAGCTTGGCGCTAAACAACTACAGCGTCTTTAAATCTGGGACCCTGAAATTTTAGAAATAATCAATGTTATTCTAGTTTATGGTGACTTCAAGTGGAAGGAACAGTTTACTTTTCATTATAATATACTAGAACCGATGTACCGCATCACCCGAGTTTAATGAAAGTATTATAAAAGGTTACATAGTCTACAACTTTCTCTTTGAAAACGTGTCACTTTGTATAAGTTCAGTGATAGGGAAAGGAAATTGTAACCCGCAGCTTGAAATATACAATCGTTTACTTCCATAAATTACTATGATATCGCATCTGTTTCGAAATCTTGTGAGCCATAAATACCATTTTGTTCATTTACTGATGATTAATAATTTAGGCACCTGTAGTATCCATGAATTTGGATTCAAGCTAATTTACACCCCCATCTCTCTGAAAAGAGTTTCTTTTTCTCGAACGAAGTAGACACGACGGGAAATTAGTCAAAATTTCCTTCCACTGCTACTATATGTTACACCCTACTGAGTAAACACATTGGCTAAACTTTGTTAGGTTGTTAACTTTATAGGGTGATCCAGTAACTTAACATAATACCATTATCGTAAAAAAATGCCTTGTTAATAAACATATTCGTTATTCTATAAAATTAGCTGCAAAAATTCAACATAGTGTGTAACGTATTATAGCTGAGTCAGTTTTACATTAACTTAGTTTTCTGACAAGACTCAGTGGTTTCCAACACCAATAATTTCCGTAATAAAATTAAATCTGCAGCTTTTAACTTCCATTTTATTAAATGTCTTCTTCTCCAAATAACTTTAATGGAACTGCTCTTCAGTCAACAATCATTTGACAAACTTAACCTAGTTTAAAAGCGCCTGTAGATGATTTTCTTTGCTTTGCATAACTTTTAATGAATTCTCGTTTGCTTTGTTCAACAATAAAGTAGAACTTTATCATCTTTTACATAGAAGTTGAACGATTTAGTTCTTTAATATATTTTACAAAGAAAAAGTCATTTTATCGCTTGATGCGTATATTCTTTTATTTTTGATAAGTATATCTACATCAAAAAGAGACAATGATATACTTCTGATCCAGACTGCTTCTCCAAAGTAACTACAATTACGTACCAAATTTGATTCTTTCATCTAGCTTAGTGATTTAAAGTAATCACTATACAATTATTAAAATTTTCCGGCTTCATTTTTCCCATCAGATCGTTTAATTTATTTCAATACAACAACAAAAACACTTTACTGAAATACTGACTTCACCAGCATACTTTATGGTATGTTTCTTGGAATTACATCATCGGAGACGCAATTTTCCATTAATCGATTCAAATTTTTGTGACAAAATTACTTCAGCTAAATTTAAGTCTTACTTACGAATATAATAGACTTTTTCTGGTGCTCATGAAATAAATATGAGGCATATACTGGGATCGATCAATATTCCTTATGAATATGTGAGATGGTAAAATTGTGGTTGGAGATTAATTATTATCTTAATCATGTTTCTCTTAAAGCATATTGTTCTTTCTTCAAGAGCGTCAGACAAATTGCACTGCAATATTTTTACGGCACTTTATATTCTGAGTTCAAATGAGGTCGGAGATAACTGCAATTTTTGTTTTTCCAGGGTCGGTAAAATAAAGCAGCAGTCAACTACTGGAATCAATTTAATCAAATATCCTCTTGTAGTTGTCAGTTCTTTGACTACGTAAAAAATAACTATTACAAGTGTGGTACATCACAAAAAGCCTATAGAATGGTAAATAAAATATTTTCTACATGATTTCATTACATTTCTTCACTGTCTCACTTCAAATCCAGCCAGGATCACGTTTTCTACTTTCATCCGTCCGTGGTCATTACAATTCAGACAAATTATACACTGAGAGAGAGTCCAACAACCATTTCCTTCCTCTAACATTTGTGACATTCTGCCAAAGTTATAAACCATCATTATCATTCTCATCTAGATTACTCGGCTAGGAAAAAAGTTTGTTGTTTCACATCGGATCTATCCTCAACAGGATGAGTTATTCCCAAAGAAGTTCTATTGCAAATTTGTTCACAGATAGTGTACCGAATATTATGTTCTCAAATGTACCTGATACTATATTAATATATGTACCAGATACGTTATTGAAGATATAACTCTTTACTCTTTACTCTTTTACTTGTTTCAGTCATTTGACTGCGGCCATGCTGGAGCACCGCCTTTAGTCGAGCAAATCGACCCCAGGACTTATTCTTTGTAAGCCTAGTACTTATTCTATCGGTCTCTTTTTGCCGAACCGCTAAGTTACGGGGACGTAAACACACCAGTATCAGTTGTCAAGTGATGGTCGGGGGGACAAACACAGACACACAAACACACATATACATATATACGACGGGCTTCTTTCAGTTTCCGTCTACCAAATCCACTCACAAGGCTTTGGTCGGCCCGAGGCTATAGTACAAGACACTTGCTCAAGGTGCCACACAGTGGGACTGAACCCGGGACCATGTGGTTGGTAGGCAAGCTACTTACCACACAGCCACTCCTGCGCCTGAAGATTTTTTTTAAATTTCCCTTCTATTTCTGTCATTGGAATTTAAAATTTCCCTTCTATTTCTGTCACTGAAATATTTATATAGTAATTTATATAGTAATTTTCTTAATTTTGGTGTATATGTGGCGGATATACTCATTAAGAGCAAGGTTGTAGCGATACGGTCTTTACTGCAATTAATTTACCATATGAATGTTTAATATATACACGATTTTAACTTGAGATCTTTAGCTTTTGAAAAATCATTGATTTTCGATGGCGAATAGTGTTGTCCTATTGATAACTGATTCATGAGTTGTCTTGTCATATTCTTACAAAATAGGCTGCATATAATCTTGCGCAGTTGGGTGGTAATGTACAACATGAATAATTAACTTCTTAAACTTTTATGTGATATTCGACCAGACCACTGGATTGTTTACAGATTGCATTGTAAAATGTAGAATAGCTAAATTCCTTTTTTTTTTTTCTATAAAGATTATTACTTCTTTAAAAAATATATAAAAGGTAAGCGCTGTTTGCTACGTCTTACTACAGTTCAATACTACGACTGAAGCGCATCTTATTTCACAAAGTATCAAAGTATGTTAATGGATGTAGTAATGCTGATTAAAATTCCACTGAAATTTAATTTCTTTTTTTTTTCTTTTTTTTTTATTCTTTCAAAGCAAAATGCCTTATTTTTAAGTTCCAAACACGCACAGACACAACTACACCCAAGTTCATACACACAGCCATTGGTGCGCGCCCACACAAACACATAAACACACACACACACACACACACACACACACACACACACACTCTATTTTGATTTTATTCACAAGCAACTACCATACTCTGTTTTCTCCATCGAGTTAGGAATCTTTTGTCTGACTTGTCACGATACTCAGCTTTATTATCGAATCTCAAAACTCTTCGACACAAATTTCCAAGCAAAATGGCATTTTAATGTCCTCACTAAATTGCCTGACAATGCTGCGAAGACTTTTAAGTTACGGAACATTTACTGCATCTAAATGCTAAACATCTTTGAAGAAAATATGGAGACTTTTCCTGGCTCACTCTTTCTTAT
>NC_068987.1:26484053-26489215 GCF_001194135.2 Octopus bimaculoides | reverse complement strand
TATTTCTCTTCCTTTATAGTGGAGGCGCAATGACCCAATGGCCAGCGGACTCGCAGTCCTAGGATCGCGGTTTCGATTGCCAGACCGGCGTTGTGTGTGTTTATTGAGCGAAAACACCTAAAGCCCCACAAGGCTCCGGCAGGGGATGGTGGCAAACCCTGCTGTACTGTTTCACCGCAACTTTCTCTCACTTTTGCTTCCTGTTTCTGTTGTGCCTGTAATCTAAAAGGTCGGCCTTGTCACACTGTGTCACGCTGAATATCCCCGAGAACTACGTTAAGGGTATACGTGTCTGTGGAGTGCTCAGCCACTTGCACGTTAATTTCACGAGCGGGCTGTTCCGTTGATCGGATCAACTGGAACCCTCGATGTCGTAAGCGACGGAGTGCCAACAACAACTTACTTTATAATTTATTGAACAATCTTTCTTACCTAGTACAATTGGTCACCTATTCCATATATACGCATGTTGATTTTTGTGAGTGTGTGTAAGTACAAGCCATGTCTGCCTTCAAGAAGGGAAATACATTCTCTAATTATTTGCAAGGTTGGTTTTGTTTTAACTCCTTTACCCTTATTTCAAATAAATTAACATTTGTGGGTTTTCTTCTCCTTAAATAATTTCCCACTTTCCAATTGTGTCTTCGCATAATTCGATAAGCCAAATATTACGCCAGTTTATCTGCTGGTCTCATAGGTTGTTTGCCACAGTGTTTAGTGTTGATTCAAGTCATCAACATACAGATTGTGCGTGGGTGTGTTTGTGTCTGTCTGTGTGTGTGTGTGTGTGTGTGTGTGTGACAGAGGAAAAGAGAGAGGGTGCGGGAAGTGAGAAAAAGAGAGAAATTATGATGAAACACAATTTCATATCATTTGCTTCCAACGTTCGTTTTATGGCTGTTTCTAAGTTCCATGTAAACCTGGCTGCTTATCACAACGGACCATCACTGGAAGACATTATTGTGTTTTTGCTAGATACCGAATATGAAACATCCAATTCTACTAAGAATATCCACTAAAGAGATTCCAAACTGCCGTAACGGTGAAACGTGCGTAGGGAATATATGATATATACTCCCGTTTATCATAATTTCTCCTACATTACAAAATATCTTCTTATTGTTTAACACATTTCAACATTATAAAAAAAAATTAAAGATGTATTTTAAAAATACCATAATAAGAAATGTGAAAACCAGACTATGTTTTAACCTTATTCAACTGTTACCTGTGTGTATTTGTCATACACTACCCACGGTGCTTTTTGTGTGCCGTCTCGCAACCTTGCTCAGGATATCCATCATTAAACAATGCTATTAAAAGTCATCAATCCATACCACGTTTCCTCTTCCTACTGTTTTGTTGATCCGTAATTTCTTTTTTCTATACGAATCTCCCACGCGTTTCTTCTGGAAATGATTCATTTTATCTAAATGAGCAATAACCCGTTTGGTGAGTCAATTAAGTCTTCTTTCCGAGAACTGTTTGAGGAACTATTTCAATATTTTCGCAAGTATGTACTTCATTTTTCTATATAAAATTTTTAAGTGAGAGTTGAGCTCTTTATCATTTCTGTGTGATTTCCACTTATCCTTCTTTCGAATTATGTACGTGGGTTGTTTCTTTTTACAATTGTTCTGCTCTTCTGTTTCGTTTTAAGATTCTCTCCCGTGGTGATCCATCCGGTGTAACACTCCTCACTCAGAACTTACTTAAATTTTTGTTGGCGCTATGTTCGTTTCTATTTGGCTTGTTTGATTTCTTTATTTGTTTTTGTTCTAGTTGTTCTTGATAAAATGGTTTGAAGTTGGCGGCCAACTCTTTGTTTTGATCAAAGAACTGTTATCGCTTTTGATTTAATAAGGGTTTCTAGTCTTAGACACTCTTTGATTTCAAGTTTTTTTTTATGTTATATTGTATTTTCCGAAGTATTTTCTTACTCTTTTTCCATTTGTGTCTTTTCGCTGTCGATCTAATTAAGGATTCAGAGATCTTTTATATTATTTTCTATCTTACTCTTATTACTTATTATTTGGCTTTAGAAGTTTCTATTTGAAATGATTTGTGGAGGTACCCACTTTTGTGTGACTGCTGCAGCTGCTACATAGAATAATTAGTTTACCCTGGTGATATTAATGTTGCCTTTGCTTCCAGTATGTATATGATGGTCAAATTTTCATTTATATTTTAAATGTTATTTTTATCCCTAAGTTTTTATATTTAACAAGTCTCTCATTGGGTTATAGGGAGAATTTATATCGATTTTAATACTTTAAATATTTCCGCCGTTAGATAATTGTTATATTCAAAATTTCCAGCATTATATCTTTTACTATTAGATCTTTCTCATAATCACTAGTGTTGTTCGCGTTGGTGTAGTTCTGTTTCTATTCTTGTTGGTCGATATTCTGTAAGTAAGCTGGGTTTGTCTTTGTCGTGTTTTGCAATTTCTTTTCTTTAATTTCCTTTCTGCTAAATCTCTCTTCGCTGTTCAGTGTCTCAATACAATATTTATAGTTTTAAAGTTTTCATTTGCATTGTTTATATTTTTATTATTTTATGTTCTTTCATTCGTTGATTGTATTTCTATTGTATTCTTTCTATTAAGTTTTTTACTTATATGTCTCACATTTTTTTCATTTCAAGTTTATGTCTTTTGAATTAGGAGAGTTCTTCTGGGATTGAAATCTACTCCCAAATCAGAGCTATTTTCTCAACAGGGAATATGCGTATATGTTATAGAATAAGTGATAGATTTCTACCATAAATTGTGTATGTAGCTAGTAAGAGTATACCTCTTAGGTCCTATAATGCTGTTATTTCATTTACGGGACTTTATTAGCATTTGTTTCCTTTATTTAATATATTTGTAAATATTTATCCCGGGAACCGTTTACGGTTTTCTATTGATGACCTATGTTTTTTTTACGCACAAAATTCGAAGTGCTCAATCTCGTTTAATATTAGAATTAATCGTTTGATTTCTATAATTATTATTTGCTATTTTTACTTTGGAGATGAATGTTGATTAAAGTCGTTCTTATTGTGCTCTATCAGTGCGTAAAGATGTAGTGGTGAGACGGAGATTAGCAGTATCTAATTTATGTACAAGCGCGTGACTTAGTGGTTAGGGTGGTGGACTCAAGATCGTAAGGTTGTGGCTTCGATTCCTGGACTAGGCGACGCGTTTTGTTCTTGTGCAAAACACCTCATTTCACGTTGCTTCAGTACACTTATCTCGCAAAAATGAGTAATCTTGCAACGGACCGGCGTCTTGTCCAGGTGGGGAATATATACGCCATGAAACCGGGAAAACGGCCCTTATCGGTTGGTATGATTTCAGAAAGTCACTTTAATTTTGGTATCTAATTTATTGTGAGCAAGGCAATCTAAACAATTGCAATATATGTTCCAGCTGTAGCCAGTTATTTCTATTGCTTTCGTTGTTACTGAGCATGTTTTGCAAAGTGTAGGTTTAGCAAACACCGCTATTAATATTCCATTTAATTCTATTCTAAGTTATTCTCTACATTGTTATTTTTCTTAGCGGAAAATGGTTGTGTATCAAGAAATTTATGGACATATGCCTAAAAAATTATCATCATCATCATCGTTGCCGTCGAAGTCATCTTCGTCGCCGCAGACGTCATCATCGTCGTTGTCGTCGTCGTCGTCGTCGTCATCAGCAATATCATCATATCGTTGTCGTCTTCAATAACATTATTGGCAGAATCATTCAAAGGTCGGGAAATGTTCGTTGTGATATTTGTTCCTATTCATTATATTCCGAGTTCAAATACCGCCGAGGACAGTTTGGGTTTTAATCCATTTGATCACAATGCAATAAAATATCTGTCAAGAACGGCAATCAATGTAATCAAAGACTGACTAAATTTCTGACTTTGTCCCAGTCTAGAAATTACTATTACTATTATAATAATAATTATTATTATTATTATTATTATTATTATTATTATTATTATTATTATTGTTGTTGTTGTTGTTGTTGTTGTTGTTGTTGTGGAGGCGCAATGGCCAGTGGTTAGGGCAGCGGACTCGCGGTCATAGGATCGCGGTTTCGATTCCCAGACCGGGCGTTGTGAGTGTTTATTGAGCGAAAACACCTAAAGCTCCACGAGGCTCCGACGAACACTGCCGTACTCTTTCACCACAACTTTCTCTCACTCTTACTTCCTGTTTCTGTTGTACTTGTAATTCAATGGGTCAGCCTTGTCACATTGTGTCACGCTGCATCTCCCAGAGAACTACGTTAATGGTACACGTGTCTCTCGAGTGCTCAGCCACTTGCACGTTAATTTCACGAGCATGCTGTTCCGTTGATCGGATCAACTGGAACCCTCGTCGCCGTAACCGACGGAGTGCCACGGCGATTATTATCATTATTATCATTATTATTATTATTATTATTATTATTATTATTATTATTATTAAAGTTATTTATATATATTTATTCCGGAAACCGTTTATGGTTTTCTATCGATGACCTATGTTGAAGATTCCGTTCTCCGTATTTTGATGCACAGAATTCGAAGTGTTCAATCTCTTTTATTATTAGAACTAATCGTATGATTTCTATAATAATAATAATTATTATTATCATTACTATTGTTGTTGTTGTTGTTGATGTTGTTACTGAGAGAGCAGTGCATGCCATCAAAATGGTACGGGAGTAAAATGTACGAAGCCCAGTATAGGGATCAGGACTACCCGTCTGATATGGGTACACCAGGCACATGCATCACAACTATATGTGCGCGACATGGTGATCTCATATTAAGATAAAGAGCTTTTGATGTTTCTTCTTTTTCTTCATAGTTGTTAGGCACTATGACTTCTTTTTTTGTATTTGTCAGCTTCCTTAAAGACTGAAAACAGTTTTTGTTTTGTTCGTGTTTTGTGGCAGTTTGTATTTGTTTTTCTTCCTTCTGAAGTAGGTATTTCTGTAGTCCTACGGTGGTTATTTTGTAATAGTTTTCTAGCTGTATAAAGCCTATACCAACTTCAATATGTTATCATTATTATTATTATTATTATTATTATTATTATTATTATTATTATTATTATTATTATGGCCGTTTGCCTATGATGTCATTTGAAATTATTCAAGCATTTCGGCTGGTTGGAGCCCGTTTATTCAAAGT
>NC_068987.1:26477351-26484043 GCF_001194135.2 Octopus bimaculoides | reverse complement strand
GAGTATTTTGTTTACATTGTCTGGATTGTGGTGATAACGTTTTGTGTAATTGCTCCCCCTTTTTGGGGATGTAATAATTGCTTTGCATTTTTTTTTTTTTTTGTGAAGACAGGATTTTATTAATTTTTCCAAACTTAAAAGATGTCAGATTACGAAAAAATAATTATAATCGAATAAGAGCAGCGTTCTGTTACGACTCCCAACAGAAACACAGCTGAAGGCGAAATACATTTCTCGCCAAAGAGAGATATGATTTCCTTTTGTTGCTATGACGTCAGTAACAAGTGCAAAAGTACCAGACGCAACGATAATGACGACCACCACCACCACGACTACAGCAGAAACAATGTGAACGACACTAGCACCACCACCACCACCACCACTACAACAACAACAACAATAACAACAACCAACAGCAGGAACAACAGCAATAACAGCAACTATATCAACAACAACATCAGCAACAAGATGAACAAGACCAAACATTAAAAAAAATAACACAAACAACAATAACGACGATGACGAAACCACCACCAACAACAACAATCGCAGCAGCAGAAGCAGCAGCAATAATGTCGCGATGAACCTCAACAAAACTACTTCCTCTTCTAAAGCCGTTAGCAGTTGGATTATTTATTCAAGGGATGACTATAAAAATAAGGCACTGAAAGACAAGAGTGACGTTATAAAACTAGGTGTTATGTGCCTTCGTGAGGAGGAGAAAAACACTTCCGAAAGACGAACAATTGTTTATAAATGTGTTTCTTGCAAAGAGAGGCAACTTAAATTTTCTGCACCAGCGCAGACTGACAAATGCCTCGAAGATGTGTGGCCCTCAGTGCTACACATACACAAAGGCAAACAATTGGGATAGTTGCTGCTATATGCAGCAGTGAGTAAGAAGCCAGAAGAATGGCTACTATAACTTGCACGTTCCAGGCTTTCGTAATGATTCCCCATTATACGGGTAAAAGTGATAGTGACTGTGGTACTGGTGAGTGTCGTGGTAGTGTCAACAAATCGTCCCTTCGAGTGGTTCTTAAGATTGCTTGTCTGTTGAAAAACTGTTAATTGTTGAAATGTTATTATGTAACATTTAAGTCAACCAGAACACATAGATGATAGTTTTTGTTTCTTTTTGTTCCTCATCCATTGGAGATTGTATTTACTATAAAAAAATTTTAATTTTGTTTTGAACACATACTCTTCTACAAACACGGCGTCAACTTTTATGGCTAACAAACTAACAGGAGAGATAGCTGACGTGCAAATCGAGCCGCACAGTACGTGGAAATAAAGGAGAACGAAAGTCAAGAGTTCAAAGTTCAAAGTCTAAATATTTGCACGACTGCTACAATGACAAACGACAGTAACATTAACAACAATCACAATAACAAACGTAGCAAAAGCAACAACAACAGCAGCAGCAGTGCAACCAGAGGTGGCATTATGCTTATGGAATGGAGGTGTTTTCAAAAAACATTGCGGCGCTGGTACAATGGCAAATAAAGTAGCAATAAAAATAACAACAAAATTGACAAAACTAATAACAATATCAACAACAGCAAT
Organism: Octopus bimaculoides; assembly: GCF_001194135.2. Classification (NCBI taxonomy): domain Eukaryota; kingdom Metazoa; phylum Mollusca; class Cephalopoda; order Octopoda; family Octopodidae; genus Octopus; species Octopus bimaculoides. The sequence goes on along the minus strand of NC_068987.1, from coordinate 26,482,474 downwards.
GATAGCAAATGCCCCAGTGGTAGCAACGATAAAGGCCCTAAAGATGACAACAGCTGCATCAGCAACAATTATAATACATCAAGAAATATTTCTTTTGCCAAGATCACCAACATTTGCGACTATGTCTCGCTCAACAAAGAGCATGAACATTTAGAAAAAAGCAAATTGACACGTCTACAGAATAGAAAAGTTACGCTCAATATATCGCAAACCAAAACCATACGGAAAGGGAAACAATTCTTTATAGATGCATATCGACGAAGCGATACAAACCAAAGTGTAGACATTAATAACAAGTTCAACTCTTTTTTAAGAAACGTTTACCTTATAAGAATTTTGTGAGACATGACCATGATTTCGGATAAATCTGAGCTATTTATCAACGATCACACAGAACTCACAAATGGTATCCAACTGCACGAAATGGTGGAGGACAGATGACTTGGGGGACATGCATATGATAACACCAACCATTTGAGAGCCTTCTTCCTCCAACAAAAGCCAAAACACCATAAACTCGCACTGCTTGCGGCACTGCAACCACAACAAAATCAACAGTAACAAGTTAACAGCAGCAACGGCTCAAGCACTGCAGTAACCAGTGAATATTCGAGCTTTCTGTTTGCTTCGACTTATCATGACATTTCTATGTCAACCTTCAAATCTTACTTCGCCACATTATTTTTTATTTTCAGTTTAACCGGAGGTGCCTAATCAGATTAAAGAAACTCTTTAACATCTTTCTAAGTGAAGCGTTACTTGCATGATAAGGGCCACTCAACAAGCTTATCTGTGCTATATGAAAGTACCGGAAATGAGTAGTGTAAATGTTACATTAGTATTGCTAGAAAAACCGTGTCATTTTCTTTGGAATGTAAAAATGTACCTATCGCTACGTGGGAATGTCCTTACACGTTACATTAAGTGTAATCTTTGTCTACGTCCACAAACTCAATACTTTATGAACATTTTTTCCCTTTACTCCCGAAAAATCAATAGGGGAAAGAATGCGATCAACTTTCTTTCCTCTCTGAAAAGCATTCTGTTGAAAGAACACATCAATGAAAAGGACAACCCTTTAGTTTAAAAATTTGACTCATTGAAATCAAACTGCAAAATATACTTACATTTGTCTACTCGATGGTTAGAAAGATACCGTACAGTAAGATATAGAGATTTAGATCCGTTAGAAGTTGTATCAAGTGAGATGAAGTTAGGTATAAGAAAACAAGCTCCAAATGAAAGTATCAATATTTTGAGAATTTCCTTAAGATATCCCTGAAAACTTATCTACGCAGTAATCCGATTCAAACTAATGAATATTCTATCAACTAATTTCTACATCATACAGTGGCATTAACATATTTATTTAAAGGCATGGTTACATTTGAATATATAGAAATATTGACGCTTTCATATTCTGATATTACACATGCAATTTTATTACTTGAGAGAAAGGAGAATATTTTATTTTCATGTAAATTATGTTGTACCTTATAACAATATATATCATCGAAATTCCACGAAATGCTGCAATTATTGTATAGTACAGCAGTTACAAATACTTTTGTAAAGTGCTACCTCCATAGTCTGATTGTAATGATCAGTGGAACTTTCAGATACATACTTTTACGCTGATATATTGTTTCTATCGTCTTATCACCGTCTCTTCTCTAGAGTAAGTATTTTGAGCATAAGTAGCAGACTATACATTAGGTAGAAGTAGGAGTTAGTTAACTTAATTGACTCTAATACTTTACTAATTATCTATTTTATCAGTCCAGTAAGAATGGCAGATAATGTCAGCCAGAACGAGATACGAACTTTAAAGTCATGTTGCTAAATTTAGAAAATTAGAACCTTTCATTTAGAATTATTCACAACAACTAATGAAAGAATTTAATCGACTGTATCGACCGCCCAAACAATTTCTTGGCATGAACATACCATAGACGTGATTACGTACGAAAATATTTCTGAATTAATAAGCGTTTTAAATTTCAATCCAACGACTGAGATTTTGAATATATTTTATTTCATTGTTCCCGAAATGAGAAAATGCAAAGTTGAGCTCTGCGGGACTTGAAATGAACGTGTAAATTAACTGGAAAAATACTACGAAATATTTCAACGTGCGGTCTAATAATTCTGTTAATCGACCATATATTTTTTAATTAATAAGGAAGTCAAGCTATACTAAGCAAGAGATGTCGGGTCTAGCAGAACACTATGACAGTTTTGTCTGTTTTGAATATCAAAGATTTCTTTGTTCTCTACTATATCGTCGAGCAGACACACCACTTATCTCGTTAATTATAGGATCTGTATGTTATTCTTCCATTATTAAGTTTCAGTGTTTAATGAAACATAGGGTATCTGTTCGTCACACAAATAATGTGACCGTTGAGATTGACATCCTTATTCACTCTTAAACAGCAGGCACTGCTAATATTCGTTTAAAATTCAAAGCCGTAGTTTCTTGCCTTAGGAAACCAGGGATACACCACTCTCAGTGAATTAAACGAACACCAGTATTTGACTGATATTTTATGTAATTGACACCTTAAAGAGGAAACGCAAATTAGACCCAGGTGGGATTTGAAATCAGAACAAAAACGTAGATACCTAAAAACTACTAAGCATTTGTCTGACCCTTTAACGATCCTACCATCGAGCAGTTTTGATAGACCAAGCAGCTCCCATTTCATATCTTTCTTATTAGGGTTTGAGTAATTTAAAGCTTTTAGAACAAACTCACCTAACCAATTTTATATCGCATCCACTTCTCATAAAATCTCCCTGTCAGAATTTATTCCTTTACTTTTCTCAGTATTAGAAGTAAACATGACATAACTTTCTACTCTATACTGTAAATTATCATCGTCAAATTATCACGGTAGACATTTAAATTTCTTGAATCAACATTTCTTATGTCCAGTCTTTATTTTGACAGACATAATATTTACTGCTTTGAGGAAAGCCTAATCTTGTGGGAAAATTAATTATTACGTAATTCATATAAAATTTTATACCTTTTACTCTTCAGACTTTTCTTTTCAGCCGCTCAGATTGAAACTTCTGACACATCCGATCATGTTGTATAAAGGTCTCAATGGAAATTACATTAATTTCTATTTAGCTGTCATTGTGAAAGTATTCGATACTAACGGCTAATGCTTAACTCTCGCTGTTAACCTCCTGTTAAAAATCGGTTGTTGATAGACAGTGTTGATCTTCTGCGGGTATTAAAGCAATCACTTCCAGTCATATTTGTATATTTGTACTGCTTCTCATTTAAGATTACGCTGAATATCAATGGCGGGAAACAAATGATAATTAGAAATGGTGTGGCTATAGCTTTTGGCCTCAACTGATTCATATGTTATTAAATAAGAGGCTAAATTAATGCAAAACAATGGAGCATTTCCCAAGGTTAACTGCAGAGGTGCATATGCAGTATTGTACGTTGTCAAAGAGTGATTAATACGTTTTATTTGAAACAATTCCTAGTGTAGTCTAGCAATTTTCTTTTGTAACTTCTTATTACCGCACTAGAAACTAAAATATACTTCTAGCAAAAGAGAATCCAAAAAGCCAATCTTTAGTAATGCAGTACCAACAATAATAAAGAGTTGTCGTATGCATAACTGTGGGCTTTAAACATAGAACAAGGGAGAAAGCCAATGGCCTCAGTAGAACCGTGCTGACGCATGAAATCGATACAATCAAAAATCCCTAGGATATGATTAGTATTTAGTTCGTCAAGCGAATTGAACATAAACTCAGATTGTAGAACAAATATAGATTAAATCGGTAAACCAGTTTCTATCATTCTACATCCATCTACATCCAGAAATAATTACTGTAGAGAAATTATATGTGATATAGACATCAGATCATACATTTGGATTGATGTAGGGAATAGAAAATTAAATGGTCTACAGTATTTTACTAGTAATGTATTTTATTTATTTTGTTTAATCTCAGAGGGTAAGTCAAGCATGGTGAGATAAGACATCAGAACTTAAAAACATGTGACAAAATATTGGAAAGTGCCTTGTAAATCGTTCTACCATTTGTAGAACGATTTACATACCCTATCTCTTTTCCTTACGTTATCATAGGTTACAAAGTCTTGGGGAAACATATAATCGAGCGTATGCAAAATATTACTGTGCAATCTATACCAGAAGGACAAAACACAATGTAGTAAGGTTTGAATTTAGAATATCGAGTGACGAAACAATATTGCAAACTATAGAATCAAATGACTGAAACCACTTGATTCTATAGTTATCAATATCTCTAAAGGAACCGATGATACATAAGTTTACATCAGAAATATAATGATATAAATGCAAAGTGAAAGACAGCTTTAAGTTTTTAGTATTTTATCATCTCCTATTCAGGAACTCTTTCGTGTTCTGATTCTGTTCGTGAAACTTCAGGAATTTTTTTTTTTTTTTTTTTTTGCGTAAATTCTCTGTTTAGAACTTCTTCAATGGATTTAACTTAGCCTATCTAAAGAATTTTACGTGAAATAATAAATGTCTAGTGTGACGTACATAAGGGCCGGGTTATTGAGTAGAGTAGTAAGTGCGAGCAGTTTAGAAAGAATGAGGAGTGGTATCATATGTATAAACGTATCATTAGAAATGACAGTAAGTTTGTTATTAATATTCAAAACAACAACTACATCTTAGAATACATGAGAGTTATTAGAAACTAACAAAATCGTGCATGTACACTTCTACACTTTTTCTGTCCTAAACACCAAAGTCTTAAATTCTTCATTCATTGTGAAAAAGCTCCAGAAAAACTTCACCGATTTAATCAGTAGTACAATGGCAAAGCTATCTTTCCTCGCTTCCTAGTAAAAGAACACAATATTATTTTAAGACAAATTTTCATCAAAGTAATTTGTATAATTTATGCCAGTACAACCGAAGACAAATAGTTTACTGAATTTTAATGATACATATTACCTGTAATTACTTCAATTACCTGCAGTTGTTGTTGGTGGTCATTTCCTTTTATTTATTTATTTATTATTATTATTATTATTATTATTATTATTATTATTATTATTATTATTATTATTATTATTATTATTATTATTATTA
>NC_068987.1:26473928-26477341 GCF_001194135.2 Octopus bimaculoides | reverse complement strand
TTTATTATTATTATTATTATTATTAATATTATTATTATTATTATTATTATTATTATTATTATTATTATTATTATTATTATTATTATTATTTTGGTGTTAGGATGTCTATGAGAAAAATGTATCTGTTATTGATAGCAGGTCGAATGGTAATGCAGAAAGTAGGTAAACTTTACATGGATAGTATTTTGTGCTATCACAAATATTCATTTCTCTTGGAGGTAATCAAATAAGCAAAAACAAACTGACCGCCGCACAATAAGTTAGCCTCCACTATATCCCTCATTTGAGAACTTCCACGTAATCGCTCAATTTGGTAGGAATAGTGGCCATTAATGTCAGACCCTACTGTCTTTAAAGAAGAAATACTGTTCCCATGGTACACTTAATGGCATCCTATTTAATGAGTAGGTTATCTTCAGACTGGAGGCCCGACTCAAAGGCTTCTACGGAACGCACTTCACTAAAGGCTCTCAAAGAGCATTACGCGCTGTTAAGCTGGATGTAGATTATGTTTACTCTCTATAAATAAGAACAGTTTATCTAATAGACTTCCACTCAGTTCTTTTCTCCAAACTTCACTCAGAATATTTTATTAAAGCTATGTATTGGGTCATCCCATAAATAATGCTTTTTCTTTTTTTTTTTTTTTTTTTTTTTTTTTTTTTTGTACTTCTTTTATTTTTCAAAATTAAGATAAAGAAAGTTTTTTTTTTCAGTCTAAAATACACACTCCTACATTTTCTACAATGATCTCCCATCTATCTTGCAAGGCCCCTCTTCCAAAATTCACTTGTTCGTGACGAAAAATACTCCTCCAGTTCTGACCTCGTCTACAGAATTCATATTTTTCCATCCAAATGATTTAGAAGACTGCAGAATAAATGATAATCAGATGGGGCAACGTCCGGTGAATATGATGGGTGGGGCTTCGTTTCCCATTCAAACTACTCCAGCCTTTGGAATGTCATCCTCGCTGTATGTGGCCGAGCATTATCCTGATTGAAGAACAACTTTCGTCTTCAAACGATAGATGGTCGTTTTTCTTCTAGCACTGACTTAAGCCGCTCATGCTGCTCGCAGTAGATCTCCTTTGTTATCGTTTGGGTTTAAAAGTTCAAAGTGAGCTAAACCTTTCATATCGCAAACAGTTAACACCTTACGTGGGTGAAGAACTTCTTTATCCTGGAGTGCCGGTGTTTCTCTTTTCACTACCCTCTCTTTTCGGCGCTTGACATTTTTGTACAGAGCCTATTTCTCGTCACCAGATCTATCCGGTTCATAAGAGGTTCATTGCTGACTTTTCCGATGGCACGCAGGCGTTGATGAATAGTTGAATGGCCAAATCCAAGCTTCTCTGCTACTTTCTCAACAGTTACGATGGGATTTTTCTACCAGAGTTTGCAGGATGTCCTCGTCGAGCTCTACAGATCTTCCAGGATGAGGCTCAACAACTAGGCTGGAGTTTCTGGCTCGGAATTTCTAGAACAGCCGTTGACACTGGCTTATGATTATTCCCGATCCTTATATACTGCATTAATATTCCTCGCCCTTTCCGCTACGTCGTTGCCTTTATTGAACTCATGAAGCAAAATATGCCAAATACGCTCCTTTGTCACTTCCATTATAGCTTTGAAAAAATAGCTGTTAAAATCGAACTACACTCTTCAAAACTTGCAGTAACAATAAGGTCAAGGTAAAATTACAACTAGCTTTTATAGAAAGTTGATGCAGGTAGTTCATCCCGTCTCCTTCTGACTTTTAGTTCATGCAATCGAAAAAACCGGATTGTTTATGGGATGATCCAATATATTTGATTTTAACCCACACTTGCATATACGATCTGAATGGCATTCACTGTGATGTTTTGTCTCAGAAAACAACTTTACTCTATATATTTTGTGTGTGAAAATAAGCTCCAAAAGACATGCGCAGACTGACACCGGCGATTCGTCTCAGATTTGCTTCTTCAGCGGTGGATACTGCTTTGATTTTCTAAAGTTAGATATTCACGTTTCACTTTGAATATTCACGTTTCATTGTGCAGGAACGTTGTAAAAGTATATATACAAACAATTATTCCGATTCAGGCTCCTTATATGCATTTACTGATACAATTCAGACGAGTTTAATCTATTCGATGCTTTAGTAGAAGGCACTTTCAGGAGAGTCAAATCTGAAACCATAAAACTATGAAGCAAACTTCTTCAGCGCAGACCCATGCTTGGAACGGATTGACATTGAATAATGCAGTTATAATACATTATACTGTAGACGGGATGGTTATGGCTGGCATGCTTTCATTATAGGATTGCTCAATCAATGCCCAACTGAGATGTATCAGCAAAAACAGGTGCACCACTATTACTACGTATTTTATTACCAATTTGGTTCAACAAAAGAGTTTCTACGTGAGTGATCAAGTTGTTGGAAACAGTAATTAATTATCCATCAGATCACACAATGCCTCAATTAAATAAGGATTCCAAGACCAAATATTCCTTCATATTCAAAAAATACGAGATGGTCATAACCGTTACACATTTGATCCTAGATCTATTTGATCTGAGCTAGCCTGGCAGTAAACAACAGCAGCATCTCTATTCCTATCTGTTTGAAAGTAAAATGGATTCAACCGTTCAGAACTTTATATCTAGGTAACGGATACATTGCCGCACGAACAACAAAACTCGAACACCAGACACTAAATTGATCAAGTATATCTTGTGAAAATAACAACCAAACTTGAATGCAAAAGACAGCACTTGTAGAAAAGCAATGTGCAATTCACAAATGAAATTAGTGAAGTTACTGATTCTATCATGTAATTATGGTGAAAGTCATACGATAAATCCTTTCGGCGAAATATTTTCTACAACTCTGCTTCTATTATGGGCATAGATATTTCACATCAATTATAATAAAACTGCCAAGAATAAGGAAATTTGAAAATAATCATTTCTAATATCACCCACTACTGGATACTTTTGATCACTAGAGGTCAACTGTTGTTTCCTTGATTTCAAATAGCTCTTTAATTTTCATCTAATTCAATTCAATTATTCGTGGAGAATTTGTAAAAGTCTCTTACGATTTCTTTTCCATTATATATAACTCTAGATAGATGAAAACTCTTGCAAAATCTTATGTAGAACATTTTATTATTTTGATAGATATGTCACAATATTATACGAGAGTGAATTGGGAAGTAAAGCAATCTATATTTACTTAGCTTTCTAACTCACGTTAGGTGTTTTCACGTTAGGTGTTTTCACTCAATAAACACTTACAACACCCGGTCTGGGAATCGAAACCGCGATCCTCCGACCGCGAGTCCACTGCTGTAACCCCTGGGCCCTTGCGCCTCTACAATCTGTTCATATACATGTATGTATGTATGTATGTATATATATATA
>NC_068987.1:26472048-26472673 GCF_001194135.2 Octopus bimaculoides | reverse complement strand
TATATATATTATAGAGAGAGAGAGGGGGAGAGAGAGGTGGTAGATAGATAGATAGATAGATAGATAGATAGATAGATAGATAATTTGGGTCAAAGAGGAATCTTTGTTGTTACTTGATATTTCACTTTCTGATTATCGAGCCAATTATTGTCTTGCATATTCGAGAAATCATTTGACAAGCAGACACGCGGACATTTAAGTAATGACGGTATGGAGTTTAAACTTCGAATTATAATAGCAGCATGTATAAATCCACTTCATGTTTAGAGTACTTTTACTCCTCGTTTGTAATTCCAAACATAGATATGCGTGTGTGCGTATGTGTATGTTTGTGTTTCTGTATTCGCGTGCGTGTAGGTGTGTGTGTGTATGTGTATGTGTCTGTGTCTGTGTCTGTATTGGTAACATTTACAAGGCTATTCTTATTGTTTCCGTGTTTCGAAGTCATAAGCTGGGATTGAGGTGGTTTGGAACCTTGAGAGAAGCGCTACTAGTCTTTCAAGTGTCATTGTCTGAATAATTATATAGCGACATTCTCTCATATATTATTTAACACGTTATCTTGAATTATGATTCATCTAGATCTTTTTTGTGCAAATGTTTATCAACTTATATATATATATGT
>NC_068987.1:26471524-26472038 GCF_001194135.2 Octopus bimaculoides | reverse complement strand
TGAATATATGAAATATTGAGTATTAAATATAGAGAATCAAATATATAAAAAAATCAAAGGACAACTAATTGTGTCCATACAAGTATATTAAAGTTAGATGGTTTCTGTGGTGTTTACAGATTTAGGGCTGCCGTTAGAGATTTATAATTCTGTGTTGTTTATATAAATATAGCTAGCCTTAAGAAAACTCTTACTGCAGTTATTTGTTGAATATATGTGAAGTTGATTAGTGTCAGCAGATTAGCGTTCATTTTATTAAATAAAATACAGTTGTGTCTCTCATAAGGATATGTTCTTACGTGCCCCTCTTGTACAGTTTTTGTAGTTGCGACATGCAGCCTGTTGCGTCTAAATGACTAGGTCAGTGATAGTCAATGAAATTACGATCTTTAGATACCATCTTCCTTTGGAACACGCTTTCTTTACACCAAATAATGCTTGCCAGATATATCAATGAATCGTATAACTTTAATTCCGGTAAAAGACACCAGCTGAATATATATATATATATATA
>NC_068987.1:26469536-26470588 GCF_001194135.2 Octopus bimaculoides | reverse complement strand
ATATATATATATATATATATATATACATATAACTTGGAGAAATACGTATATTTCGATTAGTGTGTTTAAATATTGAGTAGAGTACCGGCACAGTTTAGGCTACCTGTTGTCATCTGCAGTTATGGTGTACTTCCGTTGTATCTACTTCAGGAAGTCCGCTAATACCAACCAATTAATGCATCAAAGTGACAATGACTATAATGACTATAATACCAATCCGCCGAGCAAAGCAACTACGATATCTACAATAAACAACCAACGAATCACACCAGCAACAGTTGAAACAACAACACTAACACACCCAGAACTAGTGATAATAATAGGATAACAATGACCACAAATATACTGAATAGAACCAATTCAACTGGTGCGCGCTGAGCACAAACAAACAAAAAAACAACCAGTTATGCTCATGCAGAGACAGATCCAAATGTCCCTTGGACAATCAGTGCATGATCAGAAATGTGGTGTATAAGTGCACAGTAAGCACTAGAAGAGGCGCCTACGTATATATGGAAGCATCGGACGATATTTTCGAAAATCGACATCGTAACCACATTGCCAGTTTTCGATAAATCCGTAAACGGCATGTAACATCACTGAATGATTTATTATTATTATTATTATTATTATTATTATTATTATTATTATTATTATTAATATTATTATTATTATTATTATCATCATCATTATTATTATTATTATTACCATTATTGAAGGCGGTGGGCTGGCAGAATCGTTAGCGCGCTGGACGAAATGCTTAGCGGTGTTTCGCTCCTCGCTGCGTTCTGAGTTCAAATACCGCCAAGGTCGACTTTGCCTTTCATTCTTCGGGGTCGATAAAAAAGTACCATTTTATAAGCTTCCCGTGTGGCAAAAATTTGAAATAATAATAATAATTATTATTATTATTGTTATTATCATCATCATCATCATCATCATCATTATTATTATTATTATTATTATTATTATTATTGAAGGCAGCGAGCTGGCGGAATCGTTAGCAGGCTGGACGAGTTGCTTAACGGTGTTTCGCCTGTCGCTACGTTCTG
>NC_068987.1:26467239-26469002 GCF_001194135.2 Octopus bimaculoides | reverse complement strand
TACTAGCTATACATACTTATGTATATTTCAAGCTATCTACCTGTATCGGTGTGGTTTTGTGTGTGTGTTTGTTTTTGTCTATGCTTTGTGCTTATGTGTGTGTGTGTGCGTGCGCGCAAATGTTTGTAGCGCATTGGAATTGAAACCTACCTTTGATGTATTGATTGTGATGGTGTCTCTAGTTCTCTTCCAAAGCCATAAGGGCCATAGAGCTTACTATTTCATACTATAGATACCGATATAGCAACTTTGGGATGCATAAAATTTATATTTGAGAACAAATCATAACTTTAAATCATAATTTCCCATCTGAAAAATGATGGTTCTCTTAAATGAAGTGAAAAATTTTATTTTCTAATTTATATGGTAGTGCATCTCAAAAACTATGACGCAGAAAAGTATATTAATAGCTAATTCTAATAAGTGAGATACGTGTCTGCATTTTAAAGAAGCTCAGAATACAGAAGATAACTCTGAACTTGAAATAAACGTGGATACGTTCTTAATGCGTTAATTACCAGAAGCATATCTTATCAATTCAATTTTACAAAATATTGAATATTGCAAAATTGCAAAATATGTGCGAAAAATAAATAAAAATCACAGCACGTAATAGTGAGCTACTCATCGCTGCATGAATATAATTTGATTTTGAAGTTTTTAAATTATATATAACTAGAGCACTGATAAATTAAAAACCTATTTGAATTTTGATAGTAAATTCTATACGTAAAAATATAAAACAAAAGCATTTCCAGAATATTCCTCCAAGATTAAATTTATTTTCTAAATAAAATTCGCCTTTATTTTACTATTTCATATCAGAGGATTGAGGCCGTATTTGAATATTTGGATGGAGGCAGGGTTCTTTATTGCGCATTGCACATTATTACCGATTCTTAGAAACTAAAGAAATGCTATCGAGTGCTGTATTCTTGAATGGCGTCTTTCAGATTATGAATAGTTATAATGGCGTTCGGATGAATCGTTATTGTCTTTGCGGTAGGAACAAACCTTCTTCTAAAAGCAAGCCTGTTTTGATTGAAATTGTGATACTTGTTGGAATGAACCAGGCGACGAAATCCTATTTGAAACATTCTTATCATTCAAAGAATTCAATATATCCGCAGTGTTTTCTTAATGCCATAGAAAAATAACATTCGTTAGAAGAAAACTGTTCTGTATGAGAAAATATATTTTGCTTCACAGTGACTTGTTTCTTTCAGAAAGAGAGAGGAAGGAGGAGGGAGACAAAGATAGATAGATAGATAGATAGAGAGATAGAGAGAGAGAGAGAGAATGAGAGCGGGTGGAAAACAGTCAGAAATAAATAACAAAAGGAGAGGAAATATATGTGTGTGTCTTTATACAAAGAGAGAGAAAGCAAAATAGAAAGGGAAATAATGAGAAGGTAAGAGTCACATAGAAAGCTGTAGAGGAGATATTTTGCGTAGTGAAATCAATGTATTCTCTTGAATACTTTAAAGTGTATAGATATCCAATATTTATTATTTGATGACAAGTACACAATACATGAGCATTAATCATCACGTAAGTACAACAAGCAGAGAATAAGCTAATGAATAACTTATTGCAAATCTGGCCAGAGAAAAACAGGATCGACACTGCATGAAATTTAACGAAATTCTACAAAATTAAGATTATTGTCCAGCAAGGTCTCTCTCTCTCTCTATCCCTCTCTCTCTCTCTCTCTCTCTCTCTCTCTCTCTCTCTCTCTCTCTCTCTCTCTCTCTCTCTCTCTC
>NC_068987.1:26465762-26467183 GCF_001194135.2 Octopus bimaculoides | reverse complement strand
TCTCTCTCTCTCTCTCTCTCTCTCTCTCTCTCTCTCTCTCTCTCTCTCTCTCTCTCTCTCTCTCTCTCTCTATCTCTCTCTCTGTCTCTGTCTCTCTCTCTTTGTCGGTATCCCATATCTATGTTCTTTCCCACTTTCTAAACACACACAAACACACACACACACACACGCACACATACACACGCGCAAGCGGACACACGCTCACATGTATGCATGCATGGATCTTTGTTTATTTTATTTTTTACTTGTTTCAGTCATTGGATTGTGGCCATGGTGGGACACTTGACTTGAATGGCTTGCTCAAACAAATCTACTCAAGTGCTTATTTTAAAGCTTGGTACTTATTCCAACGGCCTCCGTGGCCTGAATAGCTGCGTTACGGGGATTTAATCAAATCAACTTATTACGCAGCGATAGGTGGCAAACGTAGCACAAACACAAAGGTACACAAACACAAAGGTAGACATCGAGTTTCTTTCAGATTCCATCTACCATATCAACTCAATGTTTTGGTCTGCTCGGTTCTATAACAGAAGACATTTGCCCAAGATGCCATACAGTGGGACTGAACAGAAGAATCCATGGTTGAGAATCAAGCTTCTTAACTCTATAACCACGCATGCCCCTATCTTTATCTTTTATCTTTTACTTATTTCAGTCATTAAACCTGCAGCCATGCTCGGGACTGATACGTACTCCATCGGTCATTTTGCCGAACTGCTGACTTATGGAGACGTAAACACACCAACATCTGTTGTCAGGTAGTGGTGGTGGGGGGGAACAGAGACACAAAGGCACACGTAGATATATACATATACGATGGACGTCTTTCAGTTTCCATTTAGTAAATCCACTTACAAGGCTTTGATCGACTCGAGGCTATAGTGGAAAACACTTGCCTAAGGTGCCACATAGTAGTGCTGAACCTGAAAGCAAGCGATTGGTAAGCAAACTCCAAATCACACGACCACCACTAAGCCTACACGTTTTGGTGCAAAATGCGTTCTTGTTTATATCGCTTGCGGAGAGATACATTTCCGCTACCTCAAGTGCCGAGGCAACCAGATGGCCTTGTCAGTATATTTCTAATCCGAAATACAAGTTCTCTTATTCGAAATACAATTTTGCTCACAGTGTCGTATTATTAAAAAGTTATCCATAAATATTGCTTGTCTCTCATAGATAGTTAATAATAATCTATCAATTCTGCTACCAGTCATCATTTAACAATGACATCAAATTTAGCAAGATGAACAGCAGATTCGTAGCTTGTTTTAATTAAAGTCAGAATATGAATAACGTGTTGCAACTGAAACGTATCATTATAAACATACATTTATACTTGTATGTTTGTATGTACACACATACAGTCATATATATATATATATATACAAAAACATACATATATATATAAATATATA
>NC_068987.1:26456072-26465065 GCF_001194135.2 Octopus bimaculoides | reverse complement strand
ATATATATATATATATATATATAAATGAGCTTACCCGACTGACCAGGTGCGCATGATGCACTGCGTCGTATATAAGGCAGATGTTACAGCAGTGCTATATGGAAGCCTAACCACAAAGAAGAATCACATGGAATCATGCGAATGCGACTTCAAAAGAGATGCTGTCCAAACCACCTATATCCTTTCCGTCACATGGACAAAAGAAATAAAACCAGTCAGTTGGCTCTGCGTATATGGGGTTTGAAGATCAACTCCACACCACATAGAACCAAATGGAAAATTCTAGAATGTGCGTGTGTGTGTAGATATGAGTGGGTGTGTGGGTGTGGGTGGTTTTACATATATAAGCATACATGTATAAATACATATATAATTAAATATATAATCGAAAGAGCTATTAATTGTTTCATGCTATTATGATACTTGAACAGGCACATATGTATGTGTGTGTGTATACACTGCATATTTATACTGAAAGTTTATTCTATTATTCTATAACTGTTCTTTTAAGCCCATTCATTCCTGACCGAGAAATTAATTCAACTAATGTCAGTGTCCACTACGTGAGTCAGATTGTAACTAGTGTTATGTGATCGAGTATTGCTTCACATTCTTTAAGATTTGGGAGATATCACTGTTATTCCTAGGAGGTGGAGCGACAACGTAATATTTCCTTCATTAGTTCAAATTGAATTCTAGTATAAGACATAGTATCTATGGTGACGAAATTTTCCATTCACATTCTAAAATCTCTTAACCAAAAAGATGATAAAGAGAGAGGACTAGATTTAAAGAAATAATAACATTAGTTGAAAACGAAATCAAAATTTACGGGTACCTCTCGTTTGAAAATATTTTATAGTATTTTGAAATAAAAACAATATCATTTTTATTTTTGTTCTAGGTTTGCTTTTGAGAAGGAAAAGTAACGTCCATATTCTTTGCAAAGATTAAGACTAAGGATACTTGGAACCCAGCTTAAAGGTAGCGAAGGACAAGAAGGTAATATTGGCATTGAAAGATTATACCTGACATACAATACCAAATGTGATCCATCTGGCCAGCTTCTGTCGGCTTCATATCTCTTACCTCAGCACCGATATGTCTATTTGTTTTGCTAGTTATTCGAGGTGTTTTAAGAATATTTCCAATGGGTATATGGTGGGAGTATCCAGTTTAATGGAAACGCGTACACAGCTGACGATCATAGATAGTCAGTTAACAATTAGTTTCTTGTTATCAAACACGTGTTCAGTTGCGAGACAAGATTTTGTATCTTTGTTAGAAAAGCTTAACATACCTGCATCAAATTTTGTGAGGAGCTCAGCAAATCTGCTTCTGAGATCCCCGAAATACGGTTGCGAAACGAACGTTTTCACCACAAGTTCATACGAACAATGATATCTCAATAATGATTAAATATGCAGAGATTGATTCATAAAAGTAACAGTACTCACTCCCAACTTGTTCACAAAATTTTGTTATAATGCAAGCACAGTTGTTTTTTACCCTACTATGTCTGACTAAAGTTAAAAGAATGCCCGAAGGAGAATCAGCAGATGTAACTTACTGGCTGTAATGTGACACAAAAAAATTTAAAGAACCTCAAGCATAGATTCTTCTACTTCTCAATTTTGCTGTCTTTAGTAATGGCATAGCGCCATTTTCAGTCCTCTGTCAGTTCGGTCGTATCTTTTTACATTCAATCTGTAAACACAACGTGATACGAAAATCGCTCCCAGCGTTTCCTTCTCTTTCTTTCGCAATTCTCTCTCTTTCCTTTTTTTCTCTCTCTCTTCTCTCAGTCGTTCTCTCACCTCTTCTCATTTTTGTCTTTCTATGTGTATATGTATGTGTGTGTGTGTTTATATGCATGTATAGTCCATTCGCGTCAGTTTTCTTTGCTTTTCCTCTCTATTTGTCTCTAATCATCTGACCTTGCCGTCACCTTCTAACTTTCTAAATGTATATCGATCAATATACACTTAGATAGATATATATATAGATAGATAGATAGATAGATAGATAGATAGATAGATAGATAGATAGACTCGTGCGTGTGCGTGTGTCAGTGTGTGTGTGTGTGTGTGTGTGTGTGTGTGTGTGTGTGCGTGCGTGCGTGCGTGAACGTATAACCACAATATAGCTGGAGTTTATTCACAAACATGAGGTCACCGGTTCGGTCGCACTGCGTTGTATCTTGCGCGATCGTCACTTTCTAAGCCTCCATTTGATTAATATCATTCGAATAAAACTTCGTAGACAAAAACTGTATAAAATTCCATCGAATGGAATGTATTCGTTATTTAAAAGGACCAGCCTGGTCACACATTCTGTCACGCTGATTCTACCACAGAATTATGTTTAAGGTACTCGTCTTTGCCCCATGCTCAGCCTCATTCGGGTTAATTCAGGAGCAGATAATAAAGTTAATAAAACAACTGAATTATCTTGCTCCAACGACGGAGATGTATGTATGTATGTATGTATGTATATGTATATACACATATTTGCGTATGTGTGTGTAGGTAGATAGGTTGGTATAAGTTGGTGAGCTGGCAGGATTATTAGCACGTCGGACAAAATGCTTAGTAGCATTTCTTCCGGCACTTTACATTCTGAGTTCAAATGCCGCTAAGGTCGACTTTGCCTTTCATCCTTTCGAAGTCGATGAAATAAAGCACCAGTTGAGCAGAGGGGTCGATGCAGTCGACTTCCCCATCCCTTTAAAATCGTTGGCTTTGTGCCAAAAATTAGAAAGATTATTTGTATGTATGTATGTGTGTGTATTACGCAAGTATGCATGCGTCTGTGTGTGGTGTATCATTTTATATGTGTGTATGTGTGCGTTCATCTTCTCGCCGGCTTTCATTGCCGGTTCCTCCTTTGTTCTTCTGTCTATGTCTGTTTATCTCATGCACAGTATCTGTCTTCTATCTAGCTATCTTTCTGTCAGACTATCTGTTCTTTCAGTCACTTATGTGTACATTTCTCCTCCAGCTATTTGCAATTTCCCCTTCTTTATACTTTTATTATTTCCTTTACAACGCGTATATCTTCCTGTCATCTCTCTTCTCTCTTTTCTCTTGCTCTCATTCTTTATACCTCTCTCTCTCTCTCTCTCTCTTCTGTCTCTGTCTGTCTGTCTGTCTGTCTGTCTCTCTCTCTCTCTCTCTCTCTCTCTCTCTCTCTCTCTCTCTCTCTTTAACATGTCTCTGTGTCTCTGTAAGTCTGCGTGTTTGTGTGATGCAAACGCCATCATTACGCTTTTATTTCCTTTCAGGTTTCAGGTTCAACAAAACATCGAAATAAATGCTTTGCAGAATTTAGTTACGGATTTTTATGTTCTAAATTCGAATCTCACCGAGGTCGACTTAACCTTTCATATTTCTGGTGTCAATTAAATAACTGTTTCAAACTTTGACAAAAGACCAGCAGTTTTAAGGCAGTGATTACAACATCTCCAGTATTCAACTAGTGCTTATTTTATCGACTCCGAAAGGATGTTAGGTTAAGTTGACCTCGGGGAAAATAAAAGTCAGAACGTAAGAAGCAGGAAGAAATGCCACTAAGCACTTTATCTGACTTGTTAACGATTCTACCAGCTCGTCACTTTAGGGGTCAATTTAATAATACAAAACTATGTTTTCACATAACAAATGTTTTCGAATAAGAGTTTTACTGAAAATATATTAGCGTATCTTTTAAGATAAGTTTTACATACTTAGAACACACTACATAAAAAAAAAGGAAGAAAGAGAAAAAGATCCCATATTACTTGTAGGTTTGCTCATAGAAAGAGGATTTCGTGAATAACCCCTAGTGCATGTCGAAGACTACAGAGAATATGTACTAGAAGAAAAATCGTTCAACTGACCGGTACCGAATTTTCGCTGTTTTTCAGCTTACCAACGTTGTGTGTGTTTCCTCCATTATGTCTAAGGACTATGTGGTCTTATATATGTATATGTGTGAGTGTATCTCCGTGTGCGAGTATGTGTCCATACATACATACATATATACATACATACAGACAGACAGACAGACAGACAGACAGACAGACAGACAAGCAGTCAGACAGACAGGCGGGTATATTAAGTCAAGAGAGAAAGCTGTGCCCAGGAACCCTCTCCAAACCCTTTGAGACTGGCAAGGATAAGGATCCTCAATGCAGAAATCTGACTCGAAATGATGAAATAGCACGGCCGACA
Source organism: Octopus bimaculoides (assembly GCF_001194135.2). Lineage (NCBI taxonomy): Eukaryota > Metazoa > Mollusca > Cephalopoda > Octopoda > Octopodidae > Octopus > Octopus bimaculoides. Next base: position 26,460,854 of record NC_068987.1, on the reverse strand, counting down.
TTTGTGGAATTTGAACTCAGGTGGTAGAGATTCAGAAGTAAAGCCGCTAAGCATTTCGAACGACCTACTATTGATTTTCCTTGCTTTACTCTATAAATGGTGACAAAAAGAATCCTTTCCACCTAAGGCACAAGGCCTGAAATTTTATGGGGAGAGGATAGTAGAGCATATTAAGCCCAGTGCTAAATTTCTTTCTTAGAAAATGTAAATGGCAAAGTCGACCTTGGTGACATTTGAATCAGAACGTAAAGCCAGAAGAAATGCCACAAAGCATTTTGCTCGGCGTGCTAACGATCCTGCCAGCTTGCCGAATAATGGTTTGAAAGCATTTTGCCCAGCGCGCAAACAGTTGTGCCAGCTCGAATAACGAATAAATTATCTCTAACTGTTCAGTCTTAAGCAAGTAAGAATATATTCGCAGATAGGACAGATATGAAATCGCAACAGATATGAGATGCTGTAGATATACACCAGAAGAAGTTTCCGAAAATTACTGAGTACTCCATTGGTTTGAATAATTCACCTCTGGGAACATGGTTGTTTCGTTCAACACCCTTGAACAAACTCTATTTAGGGACATTTTGAGCGGAATAGGCTACTCGACCTGAAAAACATTCTAACTGGGCCCCTACCTGCAAGGTCATGCGCTGCTTATCTTGATATGAGATTACTATGTCGCGCACATATGGTTGTGATGCATGTGCCTGGTGTACCCTTATCAGATAGGTGGTTATGATAGATATACTTGGCTTCGTACATTTTACCACAGTGTCACATTGATGGCATGCACTGCTCTCTCTCTCAATAATAATAATGTTTTCTATCATATATGGCAGCAACACTTTAGATGCAAGGAGCAGATACCATTACTTTGTAAGTATTTGTTTTGTTGATATAGGAGGAATAAAAGACAAAAATCGACCACAACTGGATTTCAGCGATGGCTAAACATTTACAGTTTCTTCTAATGTTGATAATTAAAATTTCTAAAGATTGGCAAGAGACCAGGTCTAAATTTGTTTTGAGGGAGTATATGTCGATTTAATGCATCCAAGTATTACGGATGAAAAGCAAACTCGACCTCAAATGGTTTAGAACTTAAAACATCAAAAGACGTATTTAAATATATGAGACATTGTAGAACTTCAGAAGAATAACTAAATGTATAGAAAACATTTGGTGTGACGAGTGATGTATCTAATGTTTAAGGTTCGTGTCCTTTGTGTGGAAGAGAAGAAGACAGAAAGAATGTCGTCACTATGGTTGCAACACCTCAAAGCAATTGGATTTATTGAAAGCTTCCGCAGACACTTTTATGAAGTAATTGTATGGATTATGGAATCTCATATCACGACAGAATCCAAATTATGGTGTTGTATTGGCTGAATTGTTAGAGTGACTAACGAAATGCCTTGCAGTATTTATTGTGTTCCCCTTTCAAATCTTATTGAAGTTAACTTAGCTTTTCACTTTATCCGAGACTAATAAATAAAGTAGGGGGTTAGTGTAGTGGATTGGTGGAAATTTTAGAAAGTCATAGAATATGCCTCTGTATTTTCGGCACTTTGCATTCTCAGTTCAAATCCGCCGTAGCTTACTTAGAGGTCGACGCAATCCGTCGGCTGGTTAAGAATTTATTAATTTAACCTTTGAAAGCTCTAGCGGATTCCACTTTGTTGAAATGTGACTTAGCAATCAGAGATAATTTATTTATTATTATTCTCATCATTTATGCGTCGAGATGATGGAGAAATTGTTAGCACATAGGGCAAAATGTTTCGCGGCTTTTCTGCCGGCTTTACGTTCTGAGTCAAATGACACCAAGGTCGACTTTGCCTTTCACGTTTTCTAAGAACCAGTATAGCAATATATTCTACTACCAATATACTCTACTATCCCCACATCACAAAACTTCGGGCCTTGTGCCTGCAGTAGAAAGAATTACTATCGTCATTATTTATATTTAAATGTAGTTAGCAGGCAGAATCGCTAACACGTAGGGCAAAATGCTTAGCAGCTTTTCTTTCGACTCTCTACGACCTGATTTCAAATTCGACCAAGGTCAGATGTGCTTTTTATCCTTTCGGTGTCAATAAGAGCCAGCGAAGCACTGGGGTCGATATCGACTAAGCCTCTACCCCTAAAATTGCTGGCCTTGTGCCAAAATTTGGAATAATTACTATTATGGTGATTATGATCATCATTATTATTATTAACACCATTAAGGTAGGTCATTGTTTGACACACACATTACAGCGTCAACTTTCTTCTGGCTCTTTACTTTCTGACTTCAAAAGCATCCTTTATCAGCTTTGCCTTTCATTCTTGCAGATTCGATAGTATAATATACCTGTCAAGGACTTGGATGCCACGTCCTCAAAGTGGTTGACTTTTACATAAATCAGAATCTATTATCATTGTTATTAAGGATATCGGTTGGTATAATCGTGATATCGGTGAGCAACATCATTTTCTGCAGGGTCAACGTTTCTTTACGTCTAAGTTAAATTCCACATCGTTGCCAAGTTCATGAAATATATAGTTAAAAAGTATCTTGTCCGAATGCAAGAGCTGATGTCTGTCATGAAAATCGCGATTATTGAAAACTGTCTTAACAGTAAATTAGAGTACTAAATATTTTGTATTGTTTAGATATCTCCTAGGGGTAAATTAAATATTTTTTCATAGTTAGTCACATAAAATATAGAGTAAACTAGTATTGCGATAGATATAATCGACTAAATCCATCTCTAAATATAAGACCTTGCGTTTGTCATAAAAAGAATCGTCGTTACTGAAGACTGTATTAACTATGAATTATTTAGATATCTCCTAGAGTCAAAGTTAATCACATAGTCCACTTCTTTCAGATGTCCATTTCACTTTTCGACTTTCTGCACTTCATAAAGTGCCAGTCATGTATTGGCCTCAATTTCAATGATCGTCATCACTCACTAAATGGTGAATTGGCAGAATAGTTAGTTAGAACATCGGAGCAAACGTCTTTCACAACTTGTTCTGGTTCTTTAAAGTCTGAATTCAGATCGCTCTGTGGACAACGTTGCTTTCATGATCAGGGATCGATAATATAGTGTATCAGTATAGACCCTTAGATTGACGGAAGTCTTAGTAAGTTGGACAAATTGTGATATTCGTTCCGGACTTATACGTTTTAATTACCCAGGCAGGTATGATGAGTGTGTCTATATTTACCCGACAAGTTGGTACCATATATGAATAATGATAACTGGAAACCACTTTTGTGTTCTTCCACGAATATTCCACAAGAATATAACGTTTGTCAAGAAAATCAGTGCGGTTGTTCGGCGACTAGATACTGATAAAAGAAGGGACACCATTCCTAGAAAGTGTTTCAACATGTGACAAAGATACGGAAAGGTCGCATTATATTTAGTATTGTTGAAATGCCAAACATTTGAAATTCTAACTTGAATAAGACATTTTTACAGTAACAAATATCTGAAAGCATTCTCTGCCAAAATATGAAAATCTATCGTATGTGGGAGATGTCAACTATTTCATGCAATACGATGATTCACATAAAGTATTTCTATTTGTGAATAATATATATCTATCAACAATATTAATATTCATGTTGTGATATATCTTGCATCAAACAAACAAAAACTCTTGCATATAGGATTAATGGAACTCTTATCTACTAATTGTTTGATTCATCTTGTATTTTCTAAATGGATAGGATTTCACTGTAAAAGACTTTGTGTCTCGGTTTCATGTTTTATTCAACATATATCAGCAACCCACATATTTGCTAGAAGTGTGAAGCGGTTATATTGTTATTATCTCAGATAGAACGGCAACAACTAAATCTTTGTATTCGCTTATAAATGACACTACTTTCAGTGAATCAAATCTGTTTGCTCCTCTACTAGCTTTCTATAGTTGTAATTGGGTCTCGGAGGAGTGACAAAATATCCGAATATGCCATAGGTTTTGGTCAGGATATGTAAGTGCATTGTGTGCAGTGTTAACCTTCTCAACCAAATAGTGACTGAAGATGTAACATTAAATTACCACAAGTCATCTAAGTGTTATTTGACAAATTTAAACAGGAGTCCTATTTACAGGAAAATCAATCTTTTCTCACTAACTAAAGATTCGGTAGTCTTAGCGCCTGCTTTATAAGACAGAGTGACTTGTAATATCATTGATTGATTTTATAAATTTAGTAAAGAGAAAAGCCTGAAGCAGTAACAACCATTTTATATATTATTGTTTTTTTCAATAACTCCACACCGGACATCTTGTTGATGTTAACATAATAAACATGGAGTATGTCAGCGTTGACTTAAGATCTAATGATTGGATAGATAATGGCAGAGAAAATCATTCACATAATTAATTGTAATGGACGTATTTGAAAACATTGTCAACAAGTTAATGTATTTAGAACGGCTTAGTCTCGTACCACATAGTCCTCACAAACACATAGCCGTAGGACAGATTGAACCTAGATTTTCGAGCTAAGAAAACGGTCGTCAAGTTTCTGCTGATATTACTCCTCGTAGTAAATTATAAAGTAATTTATTTTACGCTTTGAAACTTGGTTTATAGTTAAATCATAAAATAAATCATCGACGTTAGTGAATCAGTGTTGCTGTACAGCATCAGGACAACTCTGATCAAGCAGCCTCAACATCAAATCATATCACCTGTAACACTCTTCTTTTACAGACATCTAGACACACACACACAAAGCTATATGTATGTATATATATATATATATATATATATATATAT
>NC_068987.1:26452992-26455576 GCF_001194135.2 Octopus bimaculoides | reverse complement strand
ATATATATATATATATATATATATATATACATAATATATAAAAATACAAAATTGGACAAGAACGCAAAACTTCTAGATAGACGATACAAAGAAAAGAAGGCCGAGTCATTCGGAATTTTCTTTCCTCAGTCGAGTTCCAGGTTATCTTTGCAATTTCGGCTGGTTATACTCGAGATTGCTCCAATCTGGTCAGCCCCAAGCAATAACTAAACTAAGAGCATTAGATTCCTTGGAAGAAAGCAGCGAATATATACGAAAACAAGGACGGAAAAAAAACGGAAACTGTTACACAAATACAAATAACACGACATAACAACAGGTGTGTTTCGACTAAGGACTAATTAAATTAAGCTGGCGTGTGTGGAAGTAAAGCCTTACGGCAGAGATACAAGATTTCGCAGGCGTAGGGAGGAATATAGATGTTACACCGACGGCGGCCGAACCAAGAAAGAAAGGTGAGGCTTGCCAAAACACGGGTCACGTGGGGAGAGAAGATAGAGAAATAGAGGCAGAGGGAGAGAAGAAATAAGGAGGGGCGAGAAAAAAATGACAGGGACACAGTGAAGTGAAAAGAGGAGGAAAAGTGAGCATGAAGAGAAAGCAAGGAAATGTGAGAAAGAGGGAACGAAAGAGCGAAGAGTGGAATGAACACTACTAATATTTTCCCGTACGTTCGTCAGGTGTCTGGCGAACGTACATATGTACGGGAACCTATTAACCAATGTTCCTGTCCCTTCTCCAATTAGATTGCGAATGGTAGCATCTCCCTCAGTTCACGTACAATCGTCAAGAGAATGGACGCTAAACTTGTTGCTATAGTCTTGAATATAACTCATTAACATATATAGTGATAAAGGCTGAAAATCTTTTGACCAGTCTGTGAGGTCTAGTGTTATGTTAATGGCAATTATGGCATCATCAATATTCTATTTTACTTTACTGCTTAAAACGCTAGTCGCTGCATCAGGAAAGTGTATTCATACCGACCATAAACACCTCATTGTATACTATCTCTTATGCCGATCAGATTAATACTAATGCAAACCATTACTCGCCAACCAATTCTAAATTGTTCTAATTTTCTAGAGAAACACTTTTATTCCGAAAACATTATTTATAGTAATTTTATTTCATTTTCAACACCTTCAAGAATCATTCTAAGACTTTATTTAATATATTTTATATTTCTTTGTCAATTTCTATTCGAAGAGTAGCACTCTAAGAAGTTTAACATCTTCACATAAATTTAGTCAGTCTAACATTTCTTCGCATTTTCTAACGTTTTTATTTATACAATTCTGTCTGTGTCAATATGTGTGTGTTTGTGTGTGTATGTATGCATGTATATGCACATATGTATATGTATGTAAGTATGCGTGTATGTATGTATAGACAGATAGACAGGAAGACAAATAAAATAATAATTTGCACATCCAACTTAACTTGAATGTGTGTTAAAAAGGCCGTAAGCTGTGGTAATCGTCCTGAGAAACCATCGCGTATAGACAAGAGACAAGCAATTACTATCCTTACAGAAAGCCCAACTAGGAAAATGCTTGTATATTTAGACACTCCAACTTCACTCAGGTCCCAACTGTAATTCAGAGCCTAGTCACAGACGTCAGCAGAAGAACCTTCAATATATAAGTAAACCGAGTGAGCTACTACAGGACCCCCCCCCACCTTCCTGCTATAACGAGACAGTACCTAGAAGCTTCCTTATACTAGCTAAAATATATTTCTCAGCTCATTTATACCACACACACTTTAATTCCCATAATACTAAGGTTAACCACTTGTGATTAAATAATATCGCTTCCCACATGTCATGCTACATCAGACGTACGCACACACACACCAGATTCCATTGTACACTTTGCTGAAAATCTCCCACAAAATGGCAAAATATAAAACCCCTATTAATATGTCAGTCTTGCAAAGCTACTCTTAGCTGACACCACCAAATCTGTTAACTGCCACGCGGTAAATGTCGATAAAGTATCACACACTACAGAGCGATTACTCCTTGACTAATTCACGCCAACGTTTTGCCTACACTACTACGTGCATTAACTAATATAAAGAATTGATGCCACTGGATACAACATTTTGCACAATGCCGATAATGTGAGCCAACATCTTGTCTGCTCTAAAATGTGCATCTAACAATAAAATAGGTGCCTCTATCATAAGCAATAAAAAAAAAATACGTGACCTCAACAAACGAAAGGAGGCTCAAATAACTTTCAAATTTCTTCTCACTTATCATGGCTTTGTTTCCGAAGAAAACAAATTAGCCGGACCCGGTCCAAACTGTTATGCTATGTGTGGGGGAGGGGCGTGAGTGTGTGCGTGTGTGTGTGTGTGTGTGTGTGTGTGTAGTGTTAGAAATGGTGTACAGATGTTGTATATTGAGAAAATGAAGGCAATTAGAATTTTGGATAATCCTTTATTAGTGCTTTCGTTCGTTTTCGAACTCGCCAAGACAAAATCAAAATTAAAATGGTAAAAACAGAGCCTTTCGTTGTTCATTTATATGAATCAAATGTCTTTTCTTTTCTTTTGTTTTGAAGAGAAGAATATA
>NC_068987.1:26448483-26450307 GCF_001194135.2 Octopus bimaculoides | reverse complement strand
ATAATAATAATAATAATAATAATAATAATAATAATAATAATAATAATAATAATAATAATAATAATAATAATAATAATAATAATAATAACAACAACAAAAGATGCAGAAAGGATAGACAGAGAGAGTGGGAGAGTGGGGGAGCGAAATTTCTTTGAAGTTTGTTGTGGTCACTGTATTGAAATTTCATTACAAAGTATTTATCTTCCTTTATCTTTTCTTTTTCCTTTTTCTATTGTATACATATCAACATATTTGTAAATAAACATAATTTCTCACAAGGGCTGGTGACCTTTCAAAGGTGTCCAATTTCAGGGAGTCGGATAGAAGAAATAAGAAAAGTGGGGAGGGTGAGGTCATCACGGCAAAATAAAAAAAAAGAGTTCAAAGCTCAAAGTCCTATGAAAATGTATATTCTTGTACACTGTATAGCCAAGTCCCATATTCTGTGTAATTCTATGTTTTGCATGAACAAACATTAAATATTTGTACAATATTCATAAATTAGGAAACTAAAGTCAAAATCACGAATTACTTTGCCAAGTATCTACATTAGATATCTTTCCTAATCAGAGGTAAAATGGTTCTAATATTCTTTCTCGGGTATATGTAAGTTTTATAAGAACAACAGTTGTTAAAATCCCAATGTTATATATACATCTGATCATTTAAAGAGATGAGTATCACGTTATTAATATTGCTTTTGTTTGTTTTTTTTTGTTTTTGGTTTTTTGGAAAAAGGGATAGAGACAGACAGAGAATAAAAGCAAAGCGGGGCTTAAACAGAGAGAGAGAGGTTTCAGGACAATCAAGAAAAAGGAGAAAAAAATAATAATTATAATAATAAAAGATGGGAAAAGTATAGAGAGAGGGGGTGGGTTCATTACAAAATATTTTTTCATTTTTCTTTCTCTGTTCTTGTTTCTTTTTTCATTGTATTCCTGTCAATATATTTGTAAATAAACACATTTTCTCACAAGGGCTGGTGTCCTTTCAAGGGTGTCAATCTTAGGAAGTAGTAGGGAAGGGAAGAACTAAGAAAAGGTGGAGGGTGTGGTCATTACTGAAAAATAAAAAAGGGCTCAAAGTTCATAATACAAATAATATGTGAGTATATGCATATATACGTACATGTATGTACATACCTACATCTACACGTATATATAGATGCATATCTAAGGGTACAGGACGTTACAAAAAAACGTGGACAAAATGAGAAACAGAACATAAATAGAGCACAGAAAGCACACAGGCCACAAAGATATATATATATATAAGTACGTATGTATGTATGCATATAATGTGGACGTATATTTTATGTTTCCACTGCATTTAGCAATATGCCTTAGAACATCCATATCAACACAGAAAGTCGATAATGCATTTGCATATATACAAATCGTTCATATGTCTACTTCAGTGTATTTTTCGTGCATTTATGTACATACCTATATATGCATATGTGCATATACATATTCATAAACGTACATGTATTTATGCAAGTGTGTGCATTTACGGATGCATATATGTATATATGTTTCCATGCATGTATGTCAAATGGTATGAATTTGTGTATAAGCGATTCACTCCATTTCTCATTAGCATGAAACTTTGCAGCAACTATTGCTTCCAATACTAATTCTACTTTATTTTGTGAGGTTTTAAATATAATTATAAACTCAAGGCCATCTATCATCCTACACGTAATAGATATGTGTTATATATGAATGTATATATATATATAGCAGTGCGATGTGTGCAAGTAGCATGTTCATACATGTAATAATAACTCATCTATGCATATATGTATACATATATATATATATA
>NC_068987.1:26441263-26448187 GCF_001194135.2 Octopus bimaculoides | reverse complement strand
TGTGTGTGTGTGTGTGTGTGTGTGTGTGTGTGTGTGTGTGTGTGTGTGTATCATTACCACTATCATGTGCATATGTTGTATATACATTGTGTACATACGCATGTATGTGTATGTATATATCTTGATATATTTTCTTGCAGACAGTTTAGTGTAGGAATAACAAATACTCTGTGTATGTGTCTGCCTGTTTCTATGTGTGCATTTGTATACTTATATATGTACACATATATGTGTGTGTGTGTCTGTGTGCATATAAACATACATATAAAGTGATACACATATACGTACTTAAGCACATATTGCGCCTATGATTTATAGGTATAATTAAACAAGTGATTGCTTAGATGTGAAGCATTTTGTATCTGCCATGACTTTTTTTAGCTATGTGACTGTGTATCTCAAGCATACACGCACACACACAGCCGTACACATATATACATACACATATAAATATGTTTACACACTCACACACGCTCACGCATGTGGGTGTGGGTGTATGTGTTTGTGTGTGAGCGCGTGCGTATATATATATGTATATGTATGTATATAACAACATTCATGCTTATTTATATATGTATCTAATACTTCATGTACAGCAATAGATGTGCAGTCTCCAAGAAACATTGTCTAACAATCTTATAATCACTAGTCGATTTAAAAAGCCATCTATATCGATCTAAAATCCAGTCAGAACAGACAAGTCTTTTTCCCAGCAAAATAATTATTCTGGTTTACTTTTTCTTTCATTTTCTTGTTCGTCTTTCCTCTTAATTTTTGTTTTCACTTGGGCCTTATTTATGTTCAAAACCATGAAAGGATTCCGTGATAGAAACGTTACATTTACATTGTGATTATATTTTTCGATTCCATAGGTAACAGACACATTGCGTCAACTGCGCGCGTGCGCGTGTAGTGTTTGTTTGGTTTTCTTTTTTTCCATTTTTAATTCTAACTCTCCTCGTTAGATATACAACTATAGGTAAGTTTCAGGTTGCTTTTGTTTTCAAATTGTATTTGGTGTTTGTCATCGACAGCAAACTGCTGCTTGATTGGAGTAAAAAAAGAAATAGCTTAATATTTGATTCATTTAACATTGTGTCGCATAAATTTATTGACTTTATAGTTGTAACTTGATTTATCTCGTTGTTTTCATCATTCTTTAAGATTTCGTTGTAAAATGATGCCCGACAATCAACTGTGCTCTTATTAATGGTTAAATTACCATTTCCATTACACAGTTTTCATTTATTTACATTGTTTTTTATACGATTACCATACACAAATGCCCTATACTTTGAAAGAACAGAAAACGTGTTGTGAAGAAAATTATTTTCAGTGAACATTTACGGCGTAACTACATATGACTCGCCTCCCCTAAGCCACGGTGTTCCGACTCTAAAGGTTTTAGTAATGCCTTCCGTAACTTATTTTCTAGTATCTGTTCATATAATACAATATGCATTGCTTTTATTTTTATGCTGTTGCTCTATAGGACCATTCGCTATTTAATGTAGGTCTACCATTGAATCTATATAAGAACTATGAAATAGTCTACTAAATCAACATTAAAATGTTTACTAATAGGTAGTAAAAATTTGCCTATCTAGTCAGTAAGAGTATTATGAAACTAGCATTCGGTTCATTTTTTTCTTTTCTTTTTTTTTCTGTTTTTGTCAATGCAGCTTCAAGAATGCTAGCCTCTTCAAATTACCTGTACCAAGTCCTAAAGCTCAAGATAAGATTCTCAGTGGCATCGAAACACCTTTGTAGTTTTCATCTTGCCTTCTAGTTTAAGATACAACGGAGATACATCTACACGATTGATCTTCTGGAATTAAGAGCCAAATATCAAAGTTCATAAATTCGTTCTGAGCATAATTTACCAGAAATGAAGTTGGGATGTTCGCCGCATAAATTTCGATCAGATAATGGAAATGTGAAACATAGCAGCGATTAGGTAAACGCTGCCAACACTCACTGCACGTGTTTAAAATTTGAACGGTACAACCTACTATCAAATTCTCAAGACTTTTTAAAATGTATGTACGTCTTGATGCTTTGACTGAAGTATTCTATGTTCCTACTGTTGCCAGAAGGCCAGATATTCTGGGGACAAAGGTCAGTCGATTTTATTTCTCCACACTACTTGACTTGCATACTATTTCATCAAATAGCAAAGGTGACATCACCGCAATTTTAACTCAGAACGTAAAAAGCTGAAAGAAATATCGCAAGGTAATTTGTCTAATGTTCTATATTTTCCACCACCCAACTAAAATTCACGAAGCAAACGAAGACATTTTCAGTTATTTAAAATTACACCGCTAGTGATGAGAACTATGCTATATAACTTTGTTTATGCTTAGCCTTCAAGACGATCTTAATCTAGTAGATATTTGATAAAAAGAAAAAAAAACCGTGAGCACCTAGCCTTCTATCATTGGTGAACGAGTATCTACTATGCCTTTCTATCCCGTCTTTTTTTCAGGTTACATTGTTTGCCGCATCGTTCACTATGTCTAAACATCATCGTTCACTGTCCCACAATTTTTAACTCATCATAATAGTTCACTAATTGTTCACTAGTTTGTTGCATAGCTTAGTATAATTTAATATTTTTATAATAGCACACAACAGTCTAACATAAAATACAACACCACACAAAACTGGTATAAAACCCAGCATTACGATATAATTTGGAATTGTAAGTGAAGGGTTTACTTGTTTGAAATAGTATCCCAATGATCCTGAAATTATATCTCAACTATTTTCAAAAGGGAAAGATGCGTAGGAAAATGCAGTCCAGAGACACAAATCTGAGAAATAAAATGCGATGGACATGATTGAGATGTCCTTGATTGTATGTTTGTTCCAGCAGATCCAGCCTGATATTAAAGAGCAACGCAATATGAATCAACTAAATACGGAAAATAAGAAAGAAAATATCAAAGAAACAAAGAAAACTGACAAACACGTAAACAACAAAATGGGCCGTCAAACACTGAACAAAACAATTTAGTAACATTAACAAAAAGGAGCACCGGATACACCACGCAACAAGTGATTTCAAGTAGTCCCCACCCCATGTAGAGTAAGTAAACTCCCTTGTCAGACATTTCTTAGAATGAGTCAGCAAAAAATAAAAACATGGAACACGCGAATGCACTGCATTAAATACACACATCCCAGTTAGTCGGTGATTGTACACCTTTCTTTTATCAAACACTGAAAAGGCAAGATTCAGAGAACCTGGCGTTTAACACACTACAAAAATATTTTGAACCATTGGGCACCAAAATGTGCTACTATTTGTGTCAACACTACCGAATCCTCAGAGTCTGGAATCTGAACAAAAGTATTATAATCCCAGATATTGTGCTGGAATACACATAATCAATGATGTCTACAGAGGAATATTAATTGTCACTCTCTCACTGAATTCACTTTGTTCATTCTTTCTGTGGCTAAGACTGAAAAACCACAAAGTTTGGAGAGCGTACAGCATGTCTAAACTGCAACACTGCACCCATACAATTAACTACTATTTGTTAGTGTGTAATTTGAACCACTGTCAGAGGCATGGTATATCTAAAATAATATATTTGTGAGCAACACCGAGGACTTCGACCGAATATATACGTGCTATATGTCCCTTCATCCACAACAAACTTTTGTTTGAACATAGAGTTAGCTACAGTAACCAACGAAAAATTTTGATTGAAAGTGGAATCTTCAAGATCGATACGTGATCAGTATTCTAGTGATCAATATTCGATTATTCATGTCTTGCCTGATTCTATACTTGCAACTATCTCTCACTTATTGATCACTTTATCACCGTTATATTAATTATGGCTTTATGTTATCAATATCACATCTCTAAGCCATTCTTCCATACAATATTAAACTATTAAATTATACTAAGCTATACTACAAAGCATCTAGGGAGGCATCAGGTGGTTCATCCGTTAGCTAAAAATTCCAGTCGAGTTACCCCCAAACCTGTAAAGTCTTGTAAAAGAAATAGAATATAGTGTATAATGTACTCTAGAAAATGTGACAGAAGGATACATTACTGATATAGTGCAAGCCCAATTAAAGTCGCTTTGGATGGTAAAAGCAATAACTAATATATAATACTTTCTCTTCATCAGGGATAATTTTAAACTAAATTTAATTAAAATTTTATCCCTAATTTCCCATTTAATTCACTATTTTTCATATGATAAACGACACTGAGTGTGCTTCCCAGTCATTCTTATGAAATGTTATCACCAATTCTTGTTCATTTAATAGAAACTAATATAATTTCTTCTAATATCATCCAAGCTTCGGCAGCTTCGGTTAATATACATCTCACTGATGAGGATGAAGAAGATGGAAATGTGTCCAAATTTGTCAACATTCTACAAAAGAACTGGCGTCAAACGCATTTGTATTCAATATTTTAAATTATTTTTAATTAATTATAAGTTGGTGTTGTCTCCCCTGCCTTTCTTGATAAGAATTAGTCAGAGAGTAAATTTCCCTTCCTCACTATAATTTTACTTTTATTTATAAATTATTATTTCTTTTTACACAACATTAATTACACTGGTTACCACTTTAACTGCCAACTATACTATAACACCTGTACAAGCAGGAAGCAATACTACAACGTTTTCTTGTGGTGTTGCCTCGCTCTATTGCTTTTCTAGAAAACAATACTAGCTGAATGTCCGCACACTGTTCTCTTTTAAATAAATGTTAAAATGCTTTTCTCACTAATTTTGACAAGTGACAACTCAGTAGACATCAGCTTCCATAAAACACAGCAGCCAATTAACGAATGTCATCAAGTTGGAAGTAGTTTTATTACCAATTCTTTTTACTTTGTTTCTGTCTTTTTTATATTTCATTTTCTTTAAGCAAGTGTATTTGTTGTTATTTTACTTTTAGTGCATAAGTGTGTATGTTTGTGCGTGTTGTTTGTATGTTTGTGTGTATGTGTTTGTGTGTCTGTTGTATGATTATATGTATATGTTTATTCGTTTGTGTCTGTGTGAGTGTGTGAGCCTCTGTATGTGCATGAACGTGTATGTGTGTGTATGTGTGTGTATGTGTATGTATGTAAATGCGCAAGTGTTTGAGATTAGGCGATGTGATGGTTGTGCGGTGCGCGTTTCAGTATTGTGCATATGTGAATGTATGTGTGTGAACGGATACGTGCATATGTGTTTATTTGTTTGTGTGTGTGTATATGTATTCGTTGTCGGTGTGTTGTGTGTATGTGTGTTGTTTGTGTGTGTTGCATGTATACTATACGTGTTGCGCTGAGTGTGTCTGAAATTGAGTGGTCTGCACCGTCAGTGCGTGGAATATATATATGTACATGTATGTATACATGCTATACACCAACGTGTATGTGTGGTTCTGTGCAAGTGTATTGTACGAGTTTATATGCATACGCATATACTTGCGTGTGTGATCAGAGTGAGATGTTTGTGTGTGCGTGTGACGTGTGTGTGTGTGTGTGTGTGTGTGTGCGAGTGTGTGTGAATGTGCGTGCATGCGTGCGCGTATGTCTAATGTGTGCATGTGCGTTTTTGTGGCATCCATTAGTGAATTCTATCGAAACCATTCTCTTGTCGCAACTCTGCTGATTGGTCTTAATCGATCTACTTCTGGGAAACAAATTTTCAGTGTCAGAATAGATGTTTCTTTCTGTAACACAACTACATACAATGTTAAAGTGGGAGGGCTGGAGGTTGGTTGGTTGGTTGGCTTGCTGATGGAGGCGAATCAATATAGATTGGGATAGATAGATAGAGATAGATAGATAGATAGATAGATAGATAGATACATACATACATACATACATACATACATACATAAAGAGAAATACCCAACATCTATGATGCGCACGCACACACACACACACACACACACACACACACACACACATACACACACACATATTTACGTAAATGTGTTTTGTTTCTTCACCAGAAACTTATATCGTAGTCGCGAATTATTTATAATTACTTATAATTATTCGTTGATCGCTTTTAGTGATTTATACTTCGATTAAGATGAGTTAAGAGGTAATCAGTTGTGTTTATATGGAATTTTTGGTATACAGATAATACTACTAAGAATCTAATTCCATGCTTAATGTTTTAGAAGGTATTTTCTGCCTCGAGAGAGAATATTTAGTTCGGTTAATAGAAAAAACTCGTTTCGATACGTTTCTTCACACCGTTTCACTTTGTATCTAATCCCACGAAAGAAAACTGGAAGTTCTCATTCGTAATTTCAGTAATGTAGTAAATTATACATAATTCGTACATACATGCATACATACATATAAACATATACGCGCGCATAAACACGCGCACGCGCACAAAATGCACGCGCACGCGCACAAAATGCACGCGCACACACGCACACACACATATACATATGGTAACTACTGCAGTATAGTTTGTTCCAATAGAACACACACGTTTAAGTGGAGATAAATATTACCTCACGATATAGATAGATAGATAGATAGATAGATAGATAGATAGATAGATAGATAGATTGTGTGTGTGTGTGTGTGTGTGTGTGTGCGTAAGAGAGAGAAGAAAATGGATATAATAACATTGGAAACTCGTGGTTTTTGCTGGTATGTATTTAATTAATCAAATCTAATTAATTAAAGACATACCAGCGAAAACCACGAGTCTCCCATTGTTGTTATATCCATTTTCTTCTCCTATATAACCTAAACTTCGGTTTACCAACCGAACCAGCTGCTACCGTATAACCATTACAAAATACTGTACCTACCCAGGTAAAAACTAGGAGCGATCCTGGATTTAATTATCCCTTTGAGGAATTAAACCCCTCTAACTGATACCTACACTATATATATATATATATATATATATACATATATAT
>NC_068987.1:26438039-26440744 GCF_001194135.2 Octopus bimaculoides | reverse complement strand
TATATATATAATGGAGGGGAGGAGGAGGAGGAGAAGGATTTGCAGTACCACCAGGATTCGACGTCTTGTGTTCTGTAGAGCGTACAGTAACGTTAGGACTTTGACCATCCTGATTAGAAAACTTAACTAGCTATGATTACACATACAAGCGGCCCTGTCAACTGGGATCTTAATCTACACATATCCGAAGTATGAAGAAATGGTAGTATGATATTCATGCTAATAAAAATATATATAACTTTAATCTTTAATCTTTAATTTCTTAAATTGTTTCAGCTTCAAGGCTGCGGTTACGCTGGGGCACCACCGTTGACAGTGCTGCAGCACTATTTGATACCTCCTCTGATACGTGGCATTTGGTGAAGTTTAATGCCGCTGCCCTCATCTGTGTTTCTTGCCGCGAGGTAGGCCCATCTGGAATCCTGCACAAGAGGAGATTCAATTTTGTTTTGAAGACACCTACATCCACACCATGCAGGCCTCTCATGGTTTTTGGAAGGATATTGAAGATATGTGAATCCTTCAAATACAAATTGTTGCAGAGTCTAGTCCTATATATGTGTGTGTGTGTCTGTGTGTGTGTGTGTGTGTGTGTGTGTGTGTGTGTGTGTGTGTGTGTGTGTTTGTGTGTACTACATGTGTGGGAAATTCTGTCTGTGGGTCTGTTTGTGGAGTTGTTAGCTAACTCCTCCTCCATCGTTTTATCGATTTTGATGAAACCTGACACGTGAGTAGAACTCATGTCTAGAAACCTCATGACATACTCAGACTGTTGGAAAAGTCGATAATAGGGCTCCTGGAAGGGATCCTTATATATAGCCAAGGGAATCAACCCATTCATTTATATAAACTGTTTGGTAAAAAGGAAATTGAGCATGCTTATTTCTTAGTATTTTCACAATTTATCCTTAAACAAGTAAATAGTAATTTTCTAAACAAAAGATCCACTTACTTCGGGTAGTGACTTATTCACGAATATACCAACACTAGCGCCCCTGAGAGTAATATTCTCTGTGAACTCACAAAAGCCTTTTTCAGAGTTATTTACTTTGAATTGTTATTATCTCATATCTGATTAGCCTGTTATTACGTAACATGCTTCACGGTTTTAGTATACGTACCTTATTAGTATTTCCTCCTATGTTCTATATAGTCTAGGAACGCATTAAAGCCCTTTTCATGGCTACTTTATTCGAATTCTTACTATCGCGTAACTAAGTTCATGTTATTACCTAACTGACATCAAAATTTGAGTATTCATAACTTTTTGGGAATTCCTAAAAACAAGATCCTGTGTAAGACAGTTCAGTATTTTCTGTAAATGCACAAAAGCCGTTTTATGGGCTACATTCTTTGTATTGTTGTTATTGGATTAGCGAAACAATTATGAGAATGGAACCAATGGGTAAGCCCCGCTCTCCCGGGAAATTCCAGTTACGTCAGCTAGTATATAAATAGATTAAATTTGTTCACGGGAAACGTTTTGAATATGCAAACAAATCTCCTGTTGCATTACGCCCACTACAGTCTAATGATATTGACTAGTGAACCAGTTTTTTAAGGTTGCCTCGAGCTGTGCCGATATAATGTAGCATAAATATAGTAATAATAACAGTCCTTGGGTGGAATTTATAAATATAAGAACATAAACAAATAAACAAGCAAACCAAAACATTTCTACATTTAAGATACCGAGTTTGATTCCAAGCAGTGACCTGAACAGTATCAATACTACTACTGCTACAACTACTACTACTACTACTACTACTACTACTACTACTACTACTACTATTAATATTAATAATAATAATAATAATAATAATAATAATAATAATAATAATAATAATAATAATAATAATGACATTGAAAAATACCTTAGGAATTCTCATTCCCAGGTTCGAAATTTCCGCAAGACACCTAAAGAAGACTGGAGAATATATCACCCGAAACGTTTTGTTAACAACAAACAAGATGAAGACAAATATCCGTCGAATGTAAATAATGTAAATAATGTAAATAAAGCAAACCAACATTTACACTATACCATTGTACCACGAAAATAATTAAAAGGTTACCCTAAGAAAGTATCATTTATTAATTCAGACAATGAAGTCCAACACCTGATGGCTATAGTGGATGTACCTGCCGACCTGTTTGCTATTTTATTAGAGCTATTCATGTCTTAAATGAGGTGGAACAAAGGAATATTATACCCATTTCTGAGATCTGCAAACTGAATAGTAAAATAAGTCCAACATCACCACACACTAATTCCTCCCCATATAACTGCCATTCTTTCCTCTCTTTCGTTCACCTTCCCCTCTTCCTCATCAACGACACACAGAAATACCTACATGCCTCAATCAACCTTCTAGTGATAAACAACGCAGTTAAACATACATTAATGATATATAGCCTGAAGAAATGAATCCATGAAGATAATCTCTCCGAAGCCCGCGGAGACTATGGACAACACAGTAATCATCCCTGGAATACGAGCTGTGAAATCAAGCGACATGAGATTTGTGGAAATGCGCGTAGCGCTACATTAAATTATTTATATATTCCATTCAAGGATTATTGTTATTATTACTATACATATATATATATATATATATATATATATATATATATATTCATGTATATTATGTATGTATGTATGTATGTATGTAGGTTTGTATGTATGATTATATGTATGTATGTAT